>NC_064849.1:139470971-139770971 GCF_024139225.1 Suncus etruscus | reverse complement strand
TATAAGACATTTAAAACTTACAAGATAGGAGCTTAGTTGTGTGAGCACAGCAATTATAAATGAGTTCTAATAACACCTCTTTTGATGAAATATTACTTTGGTTGGGTATAAATATTTCAAAATACTGAGTCACAGAGAAACATAACTTCTTTGATCACTGCTTCAAAGACTAAAAGGAGAGCAATCATTATAATTAAGAATGCTAGAAATAGTTGATGTTTTTTTGTTAAATGAATTATCCATTTTACTTTAAAGCTACCTTTAATCATCTGATACTATTAAAATATAACATGTAATAAAGTATAGCATGCAAAATTTTCTAGCATTGAACAATATATCCATTACATATATTTCCTATATCTCAACAAATTTAGAATATTGTAGGACAGTAACATAACTCAACACATTTCAATGTAGTTAATTTACTGAAATAAAACAGACTGAATAATTAACAGAAAAGAAAAACATTAAAAATTAATTGAATGGCCAATTATCATAGAGGTTCCCAAACGTATTTGGCCTTCCACCTTCTTTTCAGAAAACAAAAAAAGGTCGTTCAATGCCTACCTAAACATTTACCTTCTTCATAAGCAAACAAATGGAAAGTGTTCACCAACTGCACTCATGGCTACGAGGTTCCCTATCTCATGCATGTATCATTTGAGAACTCTGTTGAGCACTCTCTTGCCCATTTTTGGAAACACTGGTAGAGATTCTTTTCATATTTAATGATCCATCAAAAACGAAACATCAGAGGCAAAAGACATAATACAGAGACTGAGGTAATTGTTTTATATATAGCAAACCAGAATTCAATCTCTGGTATCCTATTTGGTTCTCCATGAGTGATTTCTGAGTGCAGAGCCACCTTGAGCACAAAAACAAATAAAAAATCAAAAATATGTGGAATAATTTGGAATTGTAAATAAATCAATCTGGTCACTTTCATATGTCTGATATGATTGGTAAAAACAAAATACACAATATTTCAACATTCTATTTATATCATAAATTTATTATTTTAGGATCTAGATATTAGCTATACACTCCACCTAAAATAAAATATAAAACCTTACTTTCTCTAGATGTAATTAAAAATCTTAAAGCATTATATACTAATATAAAAGTATCCTTACAAAATTTGAATTATAGCTCGTGACATTTACTATTTTCTTATATCTTTATTGCATTTTCAATATGATTATATGATAGTTTTGAATGTACTAATTAATCTATTGAAGGAAAAGTCATTCACTCACTATTATTTCACCCCATATAAATTCAAAGGAAATACCTAATAAGATGCATTATAAAGGTCAAACACTCAGACATATTCTAAATAATGTAAAGTTATATTTACATGTCTTAAGGACTTGTTTTATATTCTCACATAATAAAAGTTCAAAATTGAGGCTATGAATGAAATAAATTGAAGCAAATCTTGTTTAAGACTCATCATTACAAGATGTCTTCCGATAAACCATGAACATGATTTCAGAGTATTCTTGAGGAATAATACATCCAAGAAGCTCCCACCATTCTAGATATAGAACAAGGAGAACATCTAAAGTAGTTTTGTTCTTTATTTTATAAGCAATTAGCTGAAAATCAACACTTAAACAAAAAGGTTATGGTCATAAAGCAAATCAGTCCCATATAAAATATAAAATTATTAAAAAATAAGAAGGAGCTACAAAGGTTAAGATGCATAATCACTATAAAAAACTAACTTTGGAATACCATATGTGTTGTTTTAATACTAAACATTTGTACATGGTAATTTCATTTTAAATTCACACCTGCAAAAATGAGATAGATGGTATCAATATTTTTAAAAGAGGAATATAGTGAATTCAAAGAGGTTAAGGAATCTGACACAAGCCATAAAAGGAATATGAAGGACAGTTAGAATTCAGTCAGTCCTGCTTAAAGTTATATCCAAAACCACTTGGTTAACAGACTCTCTTAAAGCAAATAATGTTGGTGTTCTTTTTCACTTTAATGCATTTCACAGTTCCTACAAAGATTAAACCATTTTGTTTCTTTCTGTGTCTAAAGCTACCAAAAAAAAAAAAAATCTTAATTCAGGTTTCTGAAGTCAGCAAAAGAAGGAAACCAAACAACCAAACAACCAACCAAAAAACAATGACAAAAGTTTTGTTTTGGTTTTTGGTTTTTTGTTTGCTTTTTGTACCACACCCTGTGAAGCTCAGGAGTTACTCTTGATTATGTGCTCAGAAATTGCTCCTGGCTCATTATGGGATGCTGGGGATCAAAACAAGGTCCGTCCTGGATCAGGTTTGTGCAAGGCAAACAAACGCCCTACCACTGTGCTATCACTCAGCCCTAAAAGATCAATCGTAACATTGTTATTTTGACATGTATTTAAAATACTTTTCTTTTTTAGTGGATGTTAATTTTTTTTAATTTAATTTAATTTTATTTTATTTGGTTTTTGAGTCACACCCGGCAGTGCTCAGGAGTTACTCCTGGCTTCACACTCAGAAATTACTCCTGACAGACTCAGGAGACCATATGGGATGCCGGGATTCCAACCAATGACCTGCATGAAAGGCAAACTCCGTACCTCCATGCTATCTCTCCAGCCCTGTTTTTATTTTTTGTTTTTTTTTTTTAGTGAATTTTAATAAAAATAAATATATAAATGAAAACAAAGGAACACCAAAGCTTAGTGAAGACCTTTGATGTGCTGGCAATATCTTGGATGTTGGGAATACGATTACAAACAAGGCAATTTAAGTGTATGATACCACAGACTATTCTGAAAAAAAAAAAATTAGTTTCAGTATTTCTTTCTTCCCAAGAGAATTTTTACTATAAATTATATAGTTTTTAGAAGAAACCGAATTCCCTAATCCCATTTAAAAACTCATATTAATAATGTAAAATCTAAAAGGATTTCCGGTTAATGACCAAAGAGTCACTAAGAAAGGTAGCTGTGAGATCATCCAAATAGCCAATCTACCAGTGCATAACCAGACTTATTGTTTTTCCCTTGACTTTTTCAATTCAGCTTAAAATAACTCAGAGAAAGTCTCCTTGCCAGATTGTTTAGTCTCACAATTTTCACCATTAGATACATTTTTCTGAGGTTCAAGTCTAACTGATTCTTTGCTTCCTTTTATTTCATAAAACCCTTTAAGTGTCAATACCAGCTGCTCATTTTCCCTGGAAACTTTCCATTATTCAAATACAAGCATGACTTTAATTAGGCTAGGCATAAACTAGAATAGCAGTAGCAGAAAAATGGTTTTCTAAAAAATTAGGTTAGAGCACCATTAGATGAACCAAGAGTTCAGCAAAATTTAAAAAAAATTTGTAATAATATGCACAAAAAGCATGAAATAGAGCTCAAGAGCTATGTACAGATTTCTGCTATTGTCATTCACACATAAACAATCATAAACCATGAATGAACAAAATTGCATTTTCAAAAACACCCAAAGGTAGAGAAAGGGGAACTTAAAATATTGGGGGGGAAAAGGAATAACTGAATAAGATTTTTATTTTTATGATTTTTAGCTTGAGAGAAGACCCTAATTTTCACCATTAAATAATCATATAAATTTAAGAAAAAATATGATCTCATTCTCTTGTAGAATAAGAGGACAAGCTTTAGAATAAAATGTATCAAAAGTGTGGGGACGAATTCTGGAAAGGAGAAAACCAGAGAAGGAAAGATCTTAATTTAATAGATAAAATATTCAAATCTCTTACCAAAATAAATCCCAAAGTCAAGTATATGAGAGACACACTCAAGCAAGATCCTTAAGGTTAAAGGAATTGGCCTGAAATATTAAGCAATACTTACTACAAGAGAAACAGAATTTGAAGTCTGAATACAGCCAAATTAACGAACTTAAGAAACAAGCACACAAAATGTAAAATATTGGTAGTTTCAAATGAGTCTACCTAAATCTTTATATATAACACATCATTCACAATGTCCATGATAAGATCTAAATGTTTACAAAAAAATAAAGAAGCAAAGAAGGAAGAAAAATAGAAAGAGGGAAGGAAAAAGGAAAGGAAGTAAGGAGAGCAGAAGGTTGGATTAACATATTAGAATTGCTGATTGAAAACAACAAAGTTAATCCACAAATGGTTGTTCAACCAAAAAATTCTTTTAAAGCAAAATAAAGCAATTTCATATAAACAAACTTACAAAAATTCAACAACAAGGAATATTAAATAAAATGTTTCAGGAATATTTTCAGGCAGAAAAGAAATGATTACCAAATAGGATAGTGGATCAAAAACCCAAAAGAAATGGTAAAGATTAATTCCATAATATAATATCAGCATATTTTTCTTTTAGAAGCCAATTTTACAAATAAAATGAAATATTTATAATGTTAATGAATATCAATACAAAGTAGTCATATCCTTAAAATCAAGCAACAGCCTTTACATTCTGTATCTATATATTATTTCAAATATACTATAAAATTTATCATACTAGTACTTTAGCTATGATGGTAGATCTTAAAATAACAATAAAAATGGATGTTTAAAATAATGAAACAGCACTAAAATAAAATTTGGTATATTATCTTTGAGTCACCACAGTAAGTAATCACACCTATTTCATGTTTATAATTCCATCTTTATAATATGGAAAAAGATCATCACTTTTCAACAAAAGCATTTTATCACTTATAAGCATTGTATACTTTATATTTAAGTGTTATCAAGTATAAAGGATCAACTGACATTCAAAATTATATTCGATTCTATCCCACTGTGTCTAAAAACAACTATGAATAACAGGATTCTCTAAATTATTTGTTTAAAATTGTATTCCAATTTAACAGCAAAAGCAATTGAAAAATATTTAAAGCGGGCCGGAGAGATAGCATGGAGGTAAAGCCTTTCATGCAGGTTATTGGTTCGAATTCCAGCATCCCATTGGTCCCCAGAGACTGCTAGGAACAATTTCTGAGCATGGAGCCAGGAATAACCCTTGAGCGCTGCCGAGTGTGATCCAAAACCCAAAAACAAGCAAACAAAAAAACAGGAAAATTTAAACTGATAGAGGATTTTAAAATATTAAATATCTCTGAAGGAAATTTTAATAATGCATAATATTTGGCAACTAAAAAAATCAAATTAGTTATGAAGTAACAATTTTGAAATTGATGCCTCTGAGATTCCTTTAAGACAAGTAATCAGAATGGTAAATTCTTAATAAGTAAAAAGGTTTAAAGACTGCAGAAATAGTACGATTGTAGGTGCATAACCAAGTTCATTCTCTGTACCTCTTGGCCCTCTAAGGATTTCCAGGTGTAGCCCAGATGTCCCAAATGGTGTGCCCAAGAAGCACTAAACTCTCAAGCACAAATACTGAATATGTATTGCATGAATGGTCATGTATTTTCAGGAGTAATCCTAGAGCATCTGAATAGCACGTATGAGCACAACTCCCAATGAAATACTAAAGTAACATTTAAAAAAAAAAAAAAAGGAAGTGTAAGGAAAAATTAAGGAAGTGTACCTAGAAGACATTTGAAAGATCCTTATAAACATGGCATTAGGGGGCCGGGCGGTGGCGCTAGAGGTAAGGTGCCTGCCTTGCCTGCGCTAGCCTTGGACGGACCTTGGACCTTAGTTCGATCCCCCAAGCCAGGAGCAACTTCTGAGCCCATAGCCAGGAGTAACCCCTGAGCATTGCCGGGTGTGGCCCAAAAACCAAAAACAACAACAAAAAAAACAAACAAACAAACAAACAAAAACATGGCATTAACTCTGTACATATTGACAATATGTGATAATAAAATATCTAACCATTATGCTTTCCTTTTATTGTCACGGCCTTAGACAAGCCCTCACAACATTATTACTAGACTATCATGAATGCAACATTAATTTAATAAATCAACTCAATAAAAATTTAAACACATACTAAATACAAAATTAAGAGACATTATATATAATGATAATTAGCCCCACATGCTTTGTAGTTACATTGCATCTATTCGATCTCAGTTCTGTTACTAACTAGCTATTTGGTTTAGGAAGTTATAAGCCACTGGATCTTATATTCCTCATTCATAATATTATTTCAGAAACTCAGCAGAATTATATGTAGTGTAACAAAAGGAACATAGTTGTCATTCTCATCATTAAACACAGTAAGATTTGAAAATGACAAACATAAGGTCCCAGTATATAGAGTGCTAAGTAACAACAAAGTCAATTAACAATAATATGAATTACAGAAAGCCTACAGATATAGTAAGAATAGTAATAAACATTCCAATAAAAAGTTAAATGGCATCATCTTGAAGCATATTTCTATATACACAGAATAAAAAAGCATTTTTCATAAGATATTATACATAAAGAAATTTAGTGAATAACAATGTCATACTGAGACGATCAAAATGTGTTTATTTTCTGTCAGTGATTGAAACAGCATTTTTTTTCACAAGT
The DNA here is from genome assembly GCF_024139225.1 of Suncus etruscus. Taxonomy (NCBI): domain Eukaryota; kingdom Metazoa; phylum Chordata; class Mammalia; order Eulipotyphla; family Soricidae; genus Suncus; species Suncus etruscus. The sequence continues at coordinate 139,764,518 of NC_064849.1, read as the reverse complement.
TATCTGAGAACAGACTTTTTCAGATTAATATTTTGAGAAACCCAATACCAAAGATAATACTTGCAGAAAAAAATTTTCACTGCAATACAGGAACACAGTTCAGCCACTAAAAAAATCATAAAGCTCATTGCAATACTGATAGAGTTAGAATGTATAATGTGAAAGGGAAAAAAAGCAAGAAAAAGAACAAATGCTGCATGATCTCATTTATTTGTATAAACAAAACAAGGGAACAGACAGTGTCAAATGTTAGCAAACATCCGCCTTGAATTACAGATCTAAGAAAACCAAGCATGGTACATAGGTGGATGAGGATGAAGAGGTGGGCTGCAAATTATATAAGACATTGGTGAAGGTTCTTAGTTATTTTGTTGTTCGTGAGGTGTGGTAATGTACAGAACAAAATCATAGCTGGTAACACTATTATAAATTTGTGACCTAAATTAAAACAAAGATAAATAAGTAATACCCAAGGTACTAATGTCTGCAATTAGTTAATAATGCAGTTAAATAAGTTAAATAAAATAAAATTAAAACAAAGATGGAAAACCAATAGAAACAGAGGAAAAGCTAGAAATATGCTCCCAAAAGATATATATTTATTAAAATTTGAAAAGGTGTTGAAACTCACTCACGATTAGAGAAATTTAAATGAAAACAACATTGAGACACCCTTAAACATCTATTGGAAAAAGTTTTAATATAATAGTATGTCTTTCTTGTTAATGAGGGCATAGAGAACAAGACAACTGCATATTTATTGGCATCAATGATAAGGAAAACACCTGAATTTAATTTCTAATATTTACACAACCATCAATTTACCTAAAGATAAATTTTAAGTGATACAATATAAACAAGTAATTCACTGTAGCACTGTCTGAATTTCAAAATACTTGGAAATAATTAAGTGTTAAAATGTAGATGTCACTGAAAATTTGAATAGCTTTATAGTAGAATATGAAGCATCCGTAAAAATATAACTGAAGAGTCATGACAGATAACACAGAGGTCAAGAGGCTTACATAAAAACAGCTAACCTGGGGCCGGGCAGTGGCGCTGGAGGTAAGGTGCCTGCCTTGCCTGCGCTAGCCTAGGACGGACTGTGGTTCGATCCCCTGGCGTCCCATATGGTCCCCCAAGAAGCCAGGAGCAACTTCTGAGCTCATAGCCAGGAGTAACCCCTGAGCGTCACAGGGTGTGGCCCAAAAACAAAAAAAAAAAAAAAAAACAAAACAAAACAGCTAACCAAGATTCAATACTCACCACTAAATATGTTCCCCTTAAAACCAAAAGTGTTTTTCTAAGCACAAAGCCAGAAGTAAGTACTGAGCACTGCAGTATGGTCCAAAAACAACCACTCACCATAATGTTTTTAATGAAATATCATTATGAATTGCCAGGGAGATTTTCAGGATATGTTGTTATATTAAAATAAAAATGAGTTTAGTATAATGCCAATAAGGAATAGAAAAAAAGAAATACATCTACATAGTTAAAAGAAACAGATATGACACAGAAGCCAGAAACTAATGTGTTTGGTTACCTAGAGCAGTTTTCTAGAAATTAATAGGGAATGAAGAGGATATTAAAAATGAAGAAGTAGCATTACTCTTATTATATTTTATTATATTTCTTTGGTTCTTGGTAATTATTCACATATTATTATAAATGGTATCAACTCTGTGCAAGAGGAACCTACAATGGAAAAAAAGACTCTCAAGGAATATATTTAAGATATTTTAATAAATATTTAATATTAATTTATTAAATATTTAATTTAATACATATTTAATACATTTTAGAAAATCACATTTTTAATACATTCTAAAAAATGCTTAGAAAAAAAAAGTGAGTGGCCGGAGCAGTGGCACAAGTGGTAGGGCATCTGCCTTGCACACTCTCACCTAGGACAGACCGCAGTTCGATCCCCTGCCTTCCCATATGGTCCCCCAAGCCAGGAGCGATTTCTGACGACATAGCCAGGAGTAACCCCTTAGCATCACGGGGTGTGGCCCAGAAAACAAAAAAAAAAAAAAAAAAAAAAACTAAGTAAAAGAGAATAATAAACAATGTCCAATAGTTAGAATTTATAGTTTCATTGAGATATTAATTAACAATTCTGAAACTAGGACTGAATAAACAACTTATGAGTAATAGAGCCAGATGATAGAATATGTTTAAAAAAGAAAAAAGAACAAAACAATCTGTGACTATTATCTGAACTAATGAAGTTTAACATATATAGGAAAACAAATGCAAATGTGTACATAATAAAGACACAAAAATATATAGATAAAAATTCTTGTTTATTGAGAGAATCCAGAAGAAACTATACTAAGTATAAATAAGCACAGCTAGTGGTTATTTAGTAGATATAAAATATAATATCATATAAGGAACTGTCAATATAAATAAATTTTCTTGTATTTTTTTAATCCTTTTCTTCTGACCTACACCCAGTGATGCTCCTGAGTAAATACAGGTCTAATGTCCAAGGGCTATTCCTAGAAATGCTCAAAAAAAAAGACAGGTGCCAAGAATTAAACTCAAGCCTCCTGAAAGTAAAGCATGTGACCCCAGTTCAACTTTTAAAAATTTCAATATATGCAAAATAAGTCACAAATATAAGATTCATTTTCAAAACATGCTTACTAAATTATAAAGCTAAAGCCCAGTAGCCCAGATAATTGATACACAAAGCTAAAATGACATATAAAATGATAAAATTCTTCATTTTACTATTCTGTATAGAAACAAAACAGGAATTGAGTGGACAAAAAATATGAAACCATTTTAATTTGACATTCAAATTAAATAAGACATAAAATAAATGTCTAGTCTAACTTATTAAGATTTAAAAAGCAAAACTTTAATAACTGCAAGGTCAGGGGAAGAGCAGTAGGACAGGTAAGGCATTTTCCTGTATGTGTCTGACCTGGTTCAATCACCCATAGAGTCCCTTGAGACCCAGGGTGGACCAACTCCCACACCCCCCAAAAGTCTACACAAGGTAATAGCAAAGCACATCATAATCAAATTGATTAAAAGCAGTGATAAAGAGGTACAGAGAGATAGTAAGGAAGTAAGGTGCTTGCCTTGCATGTGGTCAATGTTCAATCACCATCACCGATTATGTATCTGGAGTAATGTAAAGAGTGAACCCTGAACACAGAATCAGAAGTAAGCCCTGATACTGCCAGGTGTGACACAAAATCAAAAAATCATATAATATATATATATACACATATATATATATATATCATATTTTTGTTTTTGGACCACAACCAGTGACGCTCAGGGATTACTCCTGGCTATGCCCTCAAAAATCACTCCTGGCTCGGGGACCATATGGGACGCCTGAGGATCAAACCACAGTCCATTTTAGTCATTGCATGGAAGGAAAATGCCCTACTACTTGTGTCACCGCTCTGGCCCCCCAAAATTATAACTTTTTAAAGAGAAATTTGATTACCTGATAAAAAAGCTTATATAAATGAACTACAGTTAAAGACTTAATAGTGAAAAAATCAAATACTTTCTCCCTAAATGTGAAATAAGACAATTGCTATTCTTATCACTGTAATAAATACAAGTTTTGTTTTAAGAAGAACACAATAATAAGACAAAGGATAAAGCTACAAGGTATGAAGTTTGAAAAAGAATTAAACTACTTCCAAATAACTTATCCTACATAAAATAATACCAAGAAAAAAAGGGGGGTATACAACAGATAGTATAGAATCAGCCAGAGCTTTTCCCTTGAATGCAGCTTATCTGCGTTCCATCCCTGGTTCCTCAAATGGTCCTCTGAGCTGTACTAGGAATGACACCTGAGTAGAACCAAGACTAAGCGTTGACACAGCCAGGTGTGTTGAAAGAAGGAAGGAAGGAAGGAAGGAAGGATGGAAGGAAATAAGGAAATAAGGAAGGAAGGAAATAAGGAAATATGGAAGGAAGGAAATAAGGAAGGAAGGAAGGAAGAAAGGAAGGAAGGAAGGAAGGAAGGAAGGAAGGAAGGAAGGAAGGAAGGAAGGAAGGAAGGAAGGAAGGAAGGAAGGAAGGAAGGAAATAAGGAAGGAAATAAGGAAGGAAATAAGGAAGGAAGGAAGGAAGGAAGGAAGGAAGGAAGGAAGGAAATAAGGAAGGAAGGAAGGAAGGAAGGAAGGAAGGAAGGAAGGAAGGAAGGAAGGAAGGAAGGAAAGAAGAAAGAAAGAAAGAAAGAAAGAAAGAAAGAAAGAAAGAAAGAAAGAAAGAAAGAAAGAAAGAAAGAAAGAAAGAAAGAAAGAAAGAAAGAAAGAAAGAAAGAAAGAAAGAAAGAAAGAAAGAAAGAAAGAAAGAAAGAAAGAAAGAAAGAAAGAAAGATCAAAATTAAAGTGAAGAGTAAGATTTGAGGAAAGAAAGCATGTAGCTGAAGACTGGCTAGAAATAGGCATAAAAGGAACTGTCTACAGTAGTAAAGATTTTACTTGTAACACAGGCATATCATATTAAATTATATTAAATCTAAACAAAATAAGATTTTTAAACTTATAGTGGATTCTGAAAACAGAGGTCTACTACTCTCCCCAATTTGCAACCTCTAGTTTTCTTACAAGCTCACTTAAACTTTCACCAATTGTTTCCTCACATACAAATAGTAACAAACCAAGTAGACATGAAGTGAAAGTACATGCTAAAATAGGTGAACTAAGAGACAATTATTAACACTCAAGGGTACTTTTATAGCAGTGCTTTAAACACTTCTTTCTAGATGTATTCTATGATATATTGTTTTGCCCCGAACAATCCTTAAGCAACAAAATACAAATAGTACCATCAGATTGAGTTGTTTCTTATAAGAAAATAAAATATTTTAAATTGGAGCAGAGTGATGTTAAATAATAAAAACAAAATGAGTTCTCAAAGATAAAAATTTAGAAAAATTTAAAGTAATAAGTCTAAAGTCTCTTCTACAGTTTAACTAGAAAATATATACTTTCAGCAGGATTTCTGCATCAATTACATTACATCATAGTTTCCACATGTTCAAATGGGCAGGAAACTATAAAGTGTGTAATATAAAAATGGCAAATGTATACAAATATTTTATCACTAAAATAAAGAATAGCACAATTTCATTCTCAGGCATTCACAAAACACATTTGCAAACCATACTCCCACAAACCTGAAAGTCATTACTATTTTTGACAATGTCTTTGGCACAGTATAATAAATGCTCCAATTCTGATATTTCATCTGGAAATAGCCATGTGAATTCAAAGTCCCCCAAACCACAAGGGCACATGGCAATAATACGAGATTTGGGACTGCTGTACTTAAAAACAGCTTTGGCTGCTTTTGACTAACTTATTTTGCATCGTTTTTATGTATTTGAGAAATATATGGAGTTTTTTATTTAACTTAGAATGATTATTTATGAAGATAAATAAGTTATAAATAATATGTAATAGGCTTCCCTGTACATTACTATATATCAGCATTTTTATACTAAAATGACTGAAATAGCTATAATTAAACTAATAAAGATATAGCATTGTAATGATAATATAAACCCTTCTCAATGCTACTCTTTTTCCTAATTATTAACTTCTTGTTCCTCAATATTCATCTTTCCTTTTGTATACATACTAAGCAAATAACTGGGCACAGCATAGTTTAAGATCATATTAATAGATTCTATGCTGAAGCCATGCATCATAGTCTTTAACAATGTGATGTGAGCAAAAGCAATGTTTACAATTTTAAGGCAGAGACCTTAGAGAAAACACAGAAGCTCTTCATTTTCACTTAAACTTAATTTGGTGGCTTGAAAGCTGAAGAGAACAGAAGTTAGAACAGCCATCTTGGACCACAGGGCCAGATTGATAGAACAGTGAGTAGAGCACTCTTCTTGCATCAATCCAGGGATAGATCTCAGATGGTCCCTATGCCTGCCATAAATGATAAAATAAAAACCACCATATTATTTAAGCTGTTAAATTTTATCTATTATTTTTGTATTGATTTTGTTTTGTTTTACAGATACATCTGGTGATGTAACCCTGAAGGGTTACTCCAACTCTGGACTCATGGAATCACTCCTGGTGATAGAGGATTTTATGAGATGCAAGAGATCAGACAGTTACATGTAAGTCAAATGTCCTACCTGCTGCACTATTTCTTCAGCTCCAATTTGTTGAGTTTTAGTCTAAACTATAACCCCAAACCAATACCTGATGGATGGTAGAAACAGGAAAAACAACGTGAAAGGAGATGCAAATAAAAGATCACAATTTTAACAGAGACATATAGTTAATTCTTGAGCACAAACAAATGTGTGTGGGGGGGAGGATTTAATTCATGTATATTTACTGTGTTTAATTTTCTCTTATGGAATTACCTCACTAGAGCTATTTCTACACATATAAAACTAAAATATAACATGACATAGTATAAAATCACCACACACACTGTATCTCCAACCCTAGGTGAACGAGTTTAAAGCAGAGTCGCTGCAAAAAATAATCAAAAGCAGGCTGAGGGGGCTGGAGAGATAGCATGCTGGTAATGTGTTTGCCTTGCATGCTGAAGGTCAGTGGTTCAAATCCCAGCATCCCATATGGTCCCCTGAGCCTACCAGGAGTGATTTCTGAGCATAGAGCCAGGAGTAACTTCTGAGCACAGCCAGGTGTGACCCCCCCCCCACCCCCGCCAAAAAAAATCCAAAAAAATAAACAAACAAACAAAAGTATTATTTTTAAAAAAGAAGGCTGAGGGTGAAATATGTATAGTCTGGCAATCTTTTATCTCATATGGAGAGCAAGCTGCCTGCTTGTTTTTATTAAGTACAGAGACCACCCTCAGGTGGAGGGATAAGAGCAGAATAAGGGCAGATAGCTCAGGTTATCTTAAACCTGTCCCACCCAAGTTTAAATATAAGAGGATCTTTGTTTTGGGTCAAACCAGTTGTAAACAAACAGATACAAAGAAACCAGAGATAATCTTTGTTTTGGCTAATACAAGGTATAATCTAACAACATGTAATAAATCTAAGACAATGTTTAAAAACAATAAGGCAAAGAGATAGTATGGGGATAAATTGCTTGCCTGGTGATCAACTGATTCCAGTACTATTCCCAACACCCTATATGCTGCCCTGAGCACTACAAGTGAATAGATCTGAACACTGAGCCAGAAATAGCTGAGAACTGCCAGGTTGGCCACAAATCCATCATCTTTGTGTTACCTCTTTAACAAAAAGATATGAGCATGCATAAAATAAATAATAATGAAATAAAAATAAATAAATAAAAGTAAATAAAATAAAATAGTTGAGTTCAAAACCATACAAGAGAATAGGGTGTATGCCTAGCAATGTGTCCAAACCAGATTTGATTCCTAAGATCATATGGCCTCTTGAACATCTCTAGATGTGGCCCTGAAGGGCCCTTGCACTGCCATAGTGGTCTGAGCAATCCCAGCAGAGCAAGGACCAAGAAATTTTGTATCCCTGGGTTTTACATAGGACCACAGACAGGTTAAGCCTTCTGAGTACTGCTCCATAGGCCTCCCAACAAAATTAACAAAAAATTAAATAAAAAAAAAGTATATATATATATATATATATATAGCTTTAAAGGGCTCTTCAAATGACTATTCCTGAGAAACAGAGCAAATTATAAAAGCAAAATAGGAAGTAAAAGAAATATTAGAATGCATTGTTAGCATAACAATGCATGAACTGTATAATTAGTATGAACTCTAAAAAGCAAAGAGGGAAAACTGTAAAACAAAGTACGTGAGTAATATCCCAAGTGAATACTAATAGTAAAGAGATAATGACTCCCAAATGCAGATTCCAGAATATAAATGTTATCAACCAGAACAATCTGCTGCCAATTCAAGAGCCCTGATGATGGAGCAGTACACAGCTCAGAGGTTTGTACTGTACTGAGAACAAGAGTTAATGTTCTAGCTAGTAATTTGACATTTATTTCTGTGAGAATTCAGCAATAAGAAAAAGTTTTAATATATATAAGTAAAAGAGAAGTAAGGCATAAATATAATTTTGAGGCTTGTGAGCTCTAAAGCAATCCAATAAAAATTATACAAATACCCAAATTGATGATGAGAACCTCTAGAAGGATTCTACCCATTTTCGGGGTATTAGACCCTTACCCCAGTGTATTTACTTTCTCTTTTTCAGGCAAAACCACGTAACTTGAACTAGCTAGCCCTGCCCCCACTTACAGGGGGAAATAAGGGAGGCAGCAAGACCAAACTGATGCAAGACTAAGTAGTAGGATAGATACAGAGGGGACCATATATTCTAGCCGCCCTGAGGGGGAGGGAAGAGGAAATGGGAGGTAGGACAAAAACGGAGGGTTAGGGAGGACAATTTGGGGATGGGAAGCCCCCCTGATTTTGTGTAAATATGTACCTAAAATATTGTCAACAATATGTAAGCCACTATGATCAAAATAAAAATTATATTAAAAAAAATTTCAAATAAATATATCCAATGTTAAAAAAAAATTATACAAATACTCCCACTAAACATGTACATAAACATATAAATGTAAAATACTTAATTGCTTTGGAAATGACAATCCTTCCACTCTGATAAAACACTAGTTAATTGTTTTAAAATAACACTTTTTAATTAAAAATATAAGCAGTTAATCCTTTAAAAGATGAATGAAATGTGCTATAAATGTAAATGTAAGCTTCAAATAAACATGCTATGACTTGAAAATTCAAAATGTTTAAACTGTTCAATAAGTAAAAATATATAAGACATCTTGAACTGATAGCAGCAAAAGCATAAAAGTCTGACCCACAAAGGCATAAATCTTATGATAAATGCTATTAGAGTTGATATTATATGAGTTTTCAGTAAGAGAGTGACTTATATCAATAAGAGAAACAGTATTCACTATATTTTTTAGTTGAGCTTTTGGCAACATTCAGCTTTCTATGTCATGAAATAAAGAATAATAAGTTCTTTTCTCAGATTTTGGTCACTCCCAACACTGGTAGTCTTAAGACGTGCTCTTCCTTTTTCCTGATAGTTGAATAATATTTCACTGTGTAGATGTATGGGTTTCTTCAGCCACCCATCTTTTCTCGGGCCCTTGGGTTGTTTCCAGTTTCTGGCTATTGTAAATAGTGCTATGATGAGCATAGGAGTGCAGAGGTCTTTTCTGTATTGTTTTTTGGGATCCTAGAATATATCCCTAGAAGTGATAGTGCTATATCATACAGAAGCTTGACTTCTAGGGTTTTTATTAAGGAATATCCATATTTTCAAAAAACCTGGATTAGTCATAAAATTTGCTTATATATGCGTGAATATGGATAGTATTATGCTAAATGAAATTAGTTAGAGGAAGAGGGATAGACATAAAATAATCTCACTCATTTACGGGATATAAGAAAAGACAGTATGGTAATAATATCCAGAGATGAAGGCCAGGAGGACAAAGCTTGCTACAAATTGTGGAGCAATGCAATTAGGGTAGAGAAGGAATCACTATAACAAAGATAGTTGGAACTTATTACTTTAAACAATAACTAGTTATTGAATGGAGATAGGTATGATACCTATGATACCCGTCATTAACAAAGGTGTAAACCACTGTGTCTAAAACAAAAAAAAAGGGGGAGAAACAGAGAGACAAACAGAGAGAGAAGTAAAATCCCTGCCCAGAGGCCAGGGGAGAGGGTAGAAGGGAAACTAAGGACATTAGTGGCAGGAAATAATCATAAGTGAAGGGTGTTGTCAATTGTAAGACTGAGGAAAATGAACAACTTCATAATCATGGTGTTTAAATAAAAGGAAAAAAGAAAGAAAAAAGAATAAGTACTTTTCCATGTTTCTAATAAACTGTTCATTTTTACTAAGTGACTTTATAAGATACTATCAGTAAAATTGTTTGCAGAAATACATCTTAAAGTTATATTTGCATAGAAAAGTTTAAACATATAGAGCACACACCCTGCTTTCCCCTAATACCCTAATCACACAGAGCTCACACCCTCTTACACCTGAGACACATTTTAAGTATCCCACTCTCACCTAAAATAAATGGAGTAATTTCCTCAAAGTTGCCTGCAGATGGTTGAATCATAAGTGATCTATGCTAAGCCACCCAACCATGAACTTGCCCAGGATCCAACATCACCAGCTTATCTAAAGAAATCTAGTTAAATAAACTAGTATTTTCAGATGTATCCAAAAGGCTGACTATAGTATTTCAAATTTAAGTCTTATTTCATTCAAAAAAATGCGAAGTAGCTGTCAAATGTCAAAAACATCCTCCTTTTCTACCTGTTCTGAAAATAGGCTTTCTTTTTTTGTGGTAAATAAATAAATAAATAAATAAATAAGGCAATTATTTAAAGCACTGTGTAATCTTTATGCATATCCTTATGAGAACCAACATTCTGCAATACTGAAATACTCCATATCTTCAGAAAACCTACTGAAAGATTAATGGTTCAAGTTATTAACTTTGGTAAAGTTAATTTGTTTCAGGGCCGGAGAGATAGCAGGTAAGGAGAGAGGAGGTAAGGCGTTTGCCTTTCATGCAGAAGGTCATTGGTTCGAATCCAGGCGTCCCATATGGTCTCCCATGCCTGCCAGGAGCAATTTCTGAGCATGGAGCCAGGAATAACCCCTGAGCACCGCCGGGTGTGACCCAAAAACCACACACACAAAAAAAAGTTAATTTGTTTCAAGCTATTTTATTTTTCAAATTGACTAACATCAATGATAGATGTAAATCAAATAGTAAAAGACATCCTGAAGACTTCAATTTCTTTCTTCATGAAGCAGTGAAACCAGTGAAAAAAATTGCCAAGACAAGTAATATCCAAATATTCCAAACCCAATTTAGTAACCATCCATTTCACCATGTAAAATCTATTAGAAGTCTCTCAGGTTCCCAAAAAGTAACAAATCTGAATTTGTTTTATGTAGTAGTGTCCATAAGACAAGTACAGGCTTTATGTAATAAAGTTACTATTATACACAAATGCTTCTTGAGTGGAAAATATCATTGCTCCCATTATGACAATATTGTACTTTAAAATTTGAGGAAAAAAAAGTCCACAATTGTGTCGTATGTCATCATTTGACTATACTTGGGCTATAGAAAATAATACTATGTAATAAATAAATTTCAGCATCCTGTTCTCACCTTCTGATTTAATATATTATATATATTCTATTATTTTCAAATACTAGTTTATTGAAACATAAAAACAGACAGAAAAAATATTGTTAACATTGGTAGAAAAAGTACCTAATTCTTTTTTGTTTGTTTGTTTGTTTGGGGTTTTGCTTTTGGGCCACACCTGGAAATGCTTATGGGCTACTCCTGGCTTTGCAACCAAGAATTAGTCCTAGCACTGGTCAGGGATTCATGTAGGATACTGGGGATGCAATCTGGGTCAGCTGCATGCAAGGAAAGGACCTTACCCACTGTACTATCTCTCTAGCGCCAAAAATGATGTAATTATAAATAGAAATAATTACTAAAGCTAGTTTCTGTATTATATTAAAATAATAATAGATATCTAAAAATAATGGTTACATTTGTTACTTCAAATGGTTTCTAAAATGAAAGCCTTTAAAATAATTAAGTTTAAATAACTTTTAAAATAATTTTTAACTCAATTTATTCCTAGCAGTCAGTAATTCTCAAAACTTAATACAGACAAATTTCCCTTTATTATTTTCTACCATGGACTTCATTATTGAACAATAAAAAAATAACTTGCAAAAAGCAAGTACAATCTCTAAATATCACATTATGTAAGTCATGCAAATAATTAAAATTATGTAAAATATACAAATAGTGTGAGAATGTCTGAAGGCCTGGAAAAGAAAAAGGTAATTAATGAGTAAATAGACTTCAAATAAATTAACATAAATTCTGTATATGTCAGTAAAGAATTTGCAAATGTAGAGAATGATATATTCTAGACCTTTGGGTACTAATCAGAAGTCCCTAGAAAATTTCAAACCCTAGACCAAAACTATGCACTAATCTTCCAAATTGACCAGTGAACAGCTTTACCCTCATTCTCATAGTAGGATCTCCAGCCTGGACAGGGAATTTCTGCCATTTTCAAATAAATTATGTCTGATATCATGTTTATAATCTGAGGCGGGCACATAAACACTGTACAACACAGGGCTACTCAAAGAGACATTATGGTCGAACCCTAACAATCAGATATTTACCTCTTTGTATTCAAATTCCTCCTAAAGTTCCTGTAAATATTATACCTGAACAGGAACTCAGGGAGGAAGTGTTTTGAAACATGACTTTCCATGTTTCCTTTACTTGTCATAATAAATAGACTTTTTCTACTTAACAACATTTGGTCATGTCTATTTGCTTGACGCTCACTCAGAAGCTCACACAAAATTCAAAATTCAAAAGTATTTCACTTTAGACAACTAACCACCTTGATAATATAAATATATGTAGTTAAATATGATTCCTAATACACTGATATTTAATACTAGACTCAACTATCTACTACTGTATAATATCTTCTAATAAAGTAGAGAATATATTCTAATAAATGTCATAATTTTTAAACATAAACATAGTATTTTCTTTCTTACAGTCATTATTTTTTAAAACAATATTTTGCCTTGTCTCAACTATAATGCTGTAACTATAAATTATGTAATTTATAATATGCTTTTATAAGTTACAAAAACTTAAAATATGATGAAGTTTTACTTACTGAAACATCTTTCAGGTTTTTCTCAAAGGAGAAATGACCAAACTCTTTAGAAAAATTAAACTTGTATGTGTCAACTGGTTCTGCTTGTGACACTAATGCTTTTCTCAGTTCTTCAACATATTTCTCTTTTTCCATCGCCATGTCCTCGGCTTCTTGGGAAATCTCTGATTCGGAAACTTTGGGGAAAAAATGAAATGTTCTGAAGTTAAAAAAAACAATCTAAACATGAAAATGTATTTGTTTACCTACTATCACTAATTTATAAATAATGAAATAAATTTCAATAAAAAGTAAAATAACCACACAAATTATTAAGTCAGATTTGAGATTTACAGAATTAATAATTTTTGAGAAAAGTACTAAGTTAGCTTCAGATCTTAACTGAAAATCACTAGGCTTTCTGTCTTATTCATTTATCCTTAGATTAAATAAATAAAATTAAAATGCCACAAAAGCTTCCTTCCATTTGGCATAGCAACTCATAGGAATTCTTCCTAGGAATAATTTATCAATCATTCAGAATTTATAATTATAGCACCTATTCAAAATTAATAATTCTTCCTTCCTTGCTTCAATTACAAAGATAATATATAGAATTCCTCACCACATATGCACCATCAAATTGAATTAAAGGTGGAATTCACTCTGCTCACTGCACTGTGGGCCAATAATACAAAAAACTGATGATGAGTTTAACAAAGGAGAAGCAAGAGAAGGGAACTGCTTTGCTCCTCTTACATTTACTATATGCTATTCTGGCTTCCAAGTCTCCCATCTAGGTAAATTTTAAAGATGTTTTATTCATCCATAAAGGTTTTTATTTTAATAATTATATCTCCAATTTTGGATCAAAGAGATAGTTACAGCATTTTGATCTCATTTAGATTGGTCTTCATGTAAAGTACCTTGATTATTAATGTCATTAGTTCATATGTCAACAATATCTGCTGTTTTGTTTTTCATACTTTGTACGTTGGACATGGCTCTCCTTAGGTAAAGTACTCTAGACACAAGACATAGTCTATAATAAAGTTTCTAGTCTTCCTTTCTTAGAATTCTATTAGTTTCACCAATTTGAAACAGTTTTGAAAGTTATTTTATTTTATTGGAGAAGCAAAGGGAGGGGTATTCAAAGGGATATTCCTGGCCATCTGCAGAGAGTTAGAGATTCACATCAGAGTCATACCGATGCAGCTAACATACAAGACAGCTCTCTGACCCTAAAGTTATTATTATCTTAACTTTACACTTGAGGCAAATGTTCAAATTTATATTTCCCACTGTATCTATACATACCACAAATTTGATGTTTTTGTTTTTGTTTTGGAACTTCTTTCATTCACAGCCATCAGTAATTGGCTTGATTTTTGAGATACATTCACATACTGGAGTAATTCTAGATTGCATTTTGTTGATTTATGTGTATAGTTTTTGTTATATATTTGGGGATATACTGGCTCCCAGGTAGTGCTCAAGAAGCCCAAGGGCCTCTCTGGCAATATGCAGACAACTGAGTCAAACAAGTGTCCAAAAATGCAGAATATGCTGTGGTCCTGTAACTTTAGGGACCAAGGAGGCCACTTTTGTGATGCTCAGGCTTTCAGAACTAAAGCAGTTAATGCTGGCTGAGGGGAATCAAGTGATTAAAGGAATAGAATGGAATCACACCCCTATAATCCCTCTACTGTTTCCACTGTACATTGAGCATGTTATATGTAATGGTTATGGTATGTATATTAATTATTTCATTAACAGCCAAAGAATTGCAGGTTCTTTCCTTCATACTGAGAGATCAGTTCTAACTTTTAACAGGCCTGCAGTCTACAAATTCCAACCCATTCAGATATTATAATATTTTATATCATATCAGATATTATCAGATAATATATATTAGATATTATCTGAATTATAACAAATATTATAATCACAGTCATTTCTATTTCTATTTCATATTCAGTTTGAAATATTTGAGAATCACATTTAATAGGACTTCAGTTTCTATTAACCACATTTGCTTGCAGGCATTTGGATTTACATTTTCTTCCCCACAGCACCCCATTTTTATTTTTGAACCACATAGTAGTACTCAGAATTTATTCAAGAATGTGCTCAAGGATCACTGCTGGAAGAGCTTAGGGAATCCAGGGATCAAATCCTCTATATTTTACTAGCTCTTCAGCTCCTGGTTTACCCTTTCTTATATTAAAGATATATTTATCATAAAATAACATTTGATTGACTGGCTTCCTATGTTAACTCATGAAGACCGATTAGATCTTTAATTTCATATTAAAAGGTTAAATTACTGTTTTAGCCTTCATAACATTGACATACTCATTTTAAAAGTAAGAAGACTTAGAGATAAGTTAATAGAGCATTATTTACCTAAGTGTTAATTACCACCTACTCCACCCTAGAGTAGAGGACTGCTAGATTGATGAGGGGGGTAGTAGCCTTGGGTGAAATTTGGGGAGGAGACTTTCAGTTTGTTTATTTAAATAATGAAAATTTCCAAGGTGTAATGAGTAATTTCTTTTCCTGAAAAATTCAGATGGCCAAATGAGTTTGGAAACCTCTGTTCCAGAATCTCAAGGAGTAAGTATTGAAGTTGAGATTTATATGTATACTTCTCTAGTTGTTTTAATTTTAAGTATTGGATAATTATTTCCTTTTATGATTTTTTTAAAATAATGACATAATTACAAGCTGGAGAAATAGCCCTAGGTTGTGCACATAACCTAATTAAACCACAAGTGGGCTTCTGTACATTACAAGGAGTAACTCCTGAGCATACACAGCCAAAAAGAATCCCTGAGCTATAAAGCTAAAACCTAAACTAAACTGAAACAAAAATAAAATAAAGCTTTTCATAACTTCAGTTTGTGTACTATTAAGTATGTGAGAGCCCCATTTAAAAAAATGAAGAAAAAAAAAACAGGATGATGTAGCATTATCTATTTTTGATATAAAGTTCTGATACTGATATATGCATTGAGGTATGTTTTAAATATACCTTTTAAAAATATAAAAAGTGGGGCCAGCGTGATAGCACAGCAGACTGGGCATTTGCCTTGCACACAGCCAATTGTATTTGATCCCCAGCCATCCCGTACGGTCCCCTGAGCCGCCAGGAGATATTTCTGAGCAGAGAGCCAAAGTAATACCTAAGCACATACAGTTATGGCCCACCCCCCAAAAAATATATATATAAAATATATATTTAGATATACAATATATTTTATATATTTATGTCTATATGAATTTATATTTATTTATATAAATATATTTCTATATAATGTCTTTGAAAACTATATTGTTTTGTTTGTTTTTGGATTTTTTGTTTTCTGGGCCACTCCTGGGTATGCACTCAGAAATTGCTCCTGGCTTGGGAATCATATGGGACACAGGGGGATTGAACTGCAATCTGTCCTAGACTAGCGTGGGCAAGCCATACAGCTTGTACACCATTCCAGCCCCTGAAAACTACATCTTTTAAAAGAAAAAGAAAAAAAAAACTATCATATTATTCTGAAGAGTGTCAGATAATTTTATTGAGGAATGTCTGGAGAGACAGAAATTTAATATCTTAATCTTTCAAATAACTACTCTCAAAAAAGTGTAAAAATAAATGTTCCCACTTTTAAATAATTCATATTTCATATATGGATAATTTTGAAGAATTACAATATCTAGGAAAATTAATAGATTAAATAAATGTATAGAAATCATCTTTATTCAATACTGAAAAACTAAAAGAATGTAATGTATATCTAATAATAAAATATAAGTGAAAAATATTCTGTTTTTGTTAAAATAAAGATTCCAGGGCCCAGAGCAATAGCACAGCAGGAGGGTGTTTGCCTTCCATGCAACCAACCTGGGATGAACCTGGGTTCAATTCCTGGTATCCCATATGGCCCCCAAACCTGCCAGGATTGATTTCTGAGCACAGAGCCAGGAGTAACCACTGAGTGTCCCCGGTGTGGTGCAAACACCAAAAATAAATACAAAAATAAAATAAGATAAAGATTCCATTCTAACAATAGGTAAAACAATTTGTTCTCAAAAAATAGAGCTTACTGAGTATATACTATGTACCTGGTACTATGTACACACCAAATATGAGAGTTAAACAAAAAACAATGGCAATCTCAGAGCTTAAACTCAAGCAATAGATAACTTTTATTCCTAATTTGTGAATGCTATCTATTTTTTCATTTCAAAATGTTTCATATTTAGAAGAAATATTACAAAGGGAAATTTGGTATTTAAACTTATTTTTAAAACTGAGAAGCTATCCCTTTTTAAATGTTTATATGAATATATATTAAAATATAAAATCAGACTGCCCATTTGAAAATTAAATCCTGGAAAGTCAACATGGTAATCAGTTTTGAGTTTTAGTCTAAGAACATCTGAAAGAAAACATAGCCTATAAGCCTTTAAGACTCCAGAAACCTTAGCGTCTAAGGACAGAAGCTACAGAAATAATAATATTCAGCAAGGATATAGATGAACAGCATAATATGGCATATAAAATAGTCAACATTACCAAAACTAAAGGAATCATTCTCAGAGAGGTAGAAGCAAAAAAAAAAAAAAATCCATGTAAGAAACATTATTTGTGGGTAGGTGAAATGGAAGTAAAGGAAAACCATTTCCTTTGATCCTTATGTATCATAAACAAGATATTATATATCATAAATTAGCATCAAAGTTCAAAACAAATCTAAAGATCAGTGTGAAAGTACAGCAGGTAGGGCGTGTTGGCCTTGCATGTTGCCAAACCAGGTTTAATCCCTGGCATCTCCTATAGTCCACAGACATATAAGAAGTGATTCAGGAGCACAGAACCACAAGTATTCCCTAAGCACCACTAGGTATAGGCTCTCCTCCCAGAAAAGACATTATAATCCTCAATTAAAGATACTGATGTCAAGGGGTGGGTAAAAAAATAAAGTAAAAAAAAAATACTGATGTCATATCAGGGATATATTTATTTATTTATTTATTTATTATTGGGTATTTTGGGCTATACCTGTTTGATGCTCAGGGGTTACTCCTGGCTAAGTGCTCAGAAATTGCCCCTGGCTTGGGGGACCATATGGGACGCAGGGGGATTGATCCTTGGCTAGCGCTTTCAAGGCAGACAGACACCTTACCTCTAGTGCCACCTCTCCGACCCCACTGATATATTTATCAGTTTAATAATTAAATATTATTTTAACAAATTGTCATATAATCTAATTTCAAGATAGACCACAAAATGTTTAAGTGAACATAATTATTTAATAATACTAAAGTGATATGGTTCAGTGAACTTTAATCTACTCCAAAAATAGGCTTCATAAATGTCCTACCACACATTACAATTATTTTTTTCTTTTTTTTTTTTTTTTTTTGGTTTTGCAGGCCACACCCATTTGATGCTCAGGGGTTACTCCTGGCTAAGCGTTCAGAAATTGCCCCTGGCTTGGGGAGACCATATGGGATGCTGGGGGAATTGAACAGCGGTCCTTCCTTGGCTAGTGCTTGCAAGGCTGACACCTTACCTCTAGCGCCACCTCACTGGTCCCACATTGCAATTCTTATAAAAGTCATAATAATTATTGATTGTGAATACACTTTATGACTTAACCCTGTGATAATTCTCTATAATGTTAAAGAGATGGTAGACCACATGATAATTAGACTCCAGAACATTATTAGATGCAGCATTGCTAATGAAAAAGAAATCAGTGAATTAACTGTGTGGGAGATTCAAAGAAACCCCATATCCTTTTAATTTCATCAAATGAAAAAAGAAAAAAAATTATCTAAATTAACTGTTACAGCAATCAAAAGTCATACCAAAGAAAAAATAAGGATGAGGTATAGGAAGAAAACTCATATTTATGTTTTAATTCAATGTTTTTAATCATGTTATTGTCTACAAAATCAAGCCAATTATAAAATAATTCTAAACTAAACATAGAAAATATATATTTAGTCTCATTTGTTTCTGATATAGAAACATATAACAAAATAATAAAATAATTAATATACAGTATACATGAGATTTAAAACTTAAATATTTTTGAAAATAATATCAATAAACTTAGTCTAGTGAGACAATATTCACAAAAATAGAATTACAAAAATATGGCAGTAAATTTTGTATGACATAAATTAAATGCTTCAGAAATGTAAAGTTCATTTGTATTCTTGGCTAAATTAAAATTTAAGAGAAAATCAGAGTAGTCCTTTATTTCCAATCCTTAATGATAAAAAATTTTAAAGATATAATTACTGCTCTTTGCCTTAGTGAATGAGGATTACTTACAAGATTAAAATTTAATCTTTTCTTTTTATAATCACATCTCTTAAAGCACTTCAAGGTCATCTGTTTGACCAAAATTTCTTATTATAGAAAATAATTTGTTAATTAGAAATATCTAACTTGTAATTACACACCAGCAAAAATTTCAACTAAAATCTACCTTGGAGCTATATAGTTAGAAATGCATTTCCTTACATTCAACTTCCACAGCTCTGTTCACCATGAGGGAACCTCCTAAAGCAGGATTATGTCACTCCATTAATATGCACAGAGTTAACTTGACAAAGTTTCCTCCACTCCTACACTGAATCAACCAACCAACAACTAATATATTGCCATAGCTGAAAAATACACCACAAGGAGCAGGATATGGCTGAGCAGTAAAGAGCCTGCCTTGCATCTATGAGGTCCTGGGTTTAATCACTGGTACTGGCAAAACAAGAAAACAAAAAGAGGGGGAAAAAAATAAAAACACCCAAGTAATAATACTGATACCACAACAGCTACTGCAAACTATATATAGTTAGTGCAAAAAAAAAAAATTCAGTTTAAATGTGCTATATAATTGCATTTGAAATACTCAAAAAAGAAACTTAATCTCACACTGTGAAATTTTAAAAGCTATAATTTTTAAAGATAATATAATAATTATGGTAGAAAATTTTGCAAAATATTTTAAAATTTAATAAAAATGCAAATTAATATGAATATCATTATATTTATAAGATCATTCAAAACCAAACTCTAGAAATAACTGACATATAACTATAGAAATAAATTTTTAGGAAGCCAGAGAGATACTATAGTGGGTACAGTCTTCTCTTGCATGTGGCCAATTTAAGTTCAATTCCTGGCATCACATATATCTCCTGAGCTCTATCAGGAGTGATTCCTGAGGCCAAAGCCAGGAAGGAGTAAACCCTGAGCACCACTGGGTGTGGTCCAAAGCCCCCACAATAAATAAATAAATAAATAAATAAATAAATAAATAAATAGGCTTTTTATATATATTTCACTGAAAAATTAAATGCAAGTTTATTCAAAGTTCAAGGCACTATCAACTGCACTTACCTTTTTTGTAACACAAATTTTGGCCTAACCAATCTACCTCCTATGCCTTCTTAGATATTAAGAAATGATATATGCACAATGTTCAGGTTATGTTTTGCATATAGACTTCACTTTGAAACTATGGTCAAGTTCAAATACTAAAGTGCTGATGGGATTAGGAGACTGCTCAAAGGGCTAGAAATCACAGGTAACTACTTAGGAAGGAGCCCCCACATTTGACTTCTAGCACCATAGGTTCCCCCATCCAAATTTATTGATGAACAATAATAGAAGTAGTTCCTGAAAACGGCCAAGAGTAGCACAAAAAATAAATTAAAAAACCAATATAGATGTTTCCCCCTCTTTCTCTGTCAATCTTTCTTTGTCTTTCTGTCTCTATTTTTCGTCCTCACCTACCTTCCTTTCTTTCTTCCTACCTCCATTTCTCCCCCCCCTTTATAATTACTAAGTTAATTTCTTAAAAACAAAAATTATTTCATTCACTTAAAATAACAGATCTAGGGGCCGGCAAGGTGGTGCTAGAGGTAAGGTGTCTCTTTGCAAGTGCTAGCCAAGGAAGGACAGCTACCATGATTTGATCCCCTGGCGTCCCATATGGTCCCCCCAAGCCAGGGGCAATTTCTGAGTGCTAAACCAGATTATCACTATGATCACTGGAGTGATCAAACAGTGGTTACCCAGTGGGTAACCAGGATGATTCCTGAGTAGAGAGCCAAGAATAAACCTGAATACTGCAGATTGTGGCACACCTCCAGAAAAAAAAATTTTTTTAAAAGCAAAACAAGTAAATAAATTAATGTTGAAAAAGAATTTCATGGACTACACACCTATTTCTCTACCTTTATGTTAATTATTTTAAAGCATTAAATATTTCACATCTCTGTACAGACAGCAATAGTAAGTAAAATTAAGCCTTTTGTGATCAGTCAATATTTATTTTTAAAGCACCTTACCTAAAATATCAATCAAGACTGATGCACATTATAAAACCACTCAGAAATTTGATTTTATAGTACCTGTCCCAGTCCAAGCTGACTGGCCATCAGTGAGTGTAATGACAAAACCAGATCCTAGTGTTTTTTCCCAAGTGACTTGTAGGAAATGAGTGATGTTGGGTTCAGATGCAAAACGGATCCTCCTTACTTTTTTCTCCATTTCTGGTCACCTATTATAAAAGAATAAAATTAGTACTTTTGCAAGAAATTGTGACAATAATATTTTCTGTACCTGTCTCTCAGATACACAAAGCACCAAGGAAAAGACTAGCAAGTCAACAACCAACTTAGTAACTCATAGTTTGTTCCATATTTATTCATATTTTATTCATAGTTTTATAAAGTATATTCATAATATTACACATCAAAAAAACCTGTAAATGAGTAGAGGAAGTTGTAATAAGTAAATATAAATTAGTTTCTAAAATAATATAAAAAGTAAATTATCCTCAAAGGTCAATATCCTTTTTCCTACAAAAACAAAAATGAACACAAGAACCTATGTAAATGATCTAGGAATAATTTCAAGACTAAAACTAATGAGGGTAAATTTTTGCCTTAGTACCTGTCTGAATAAAAGGAATGTGAAATGAAAAGAAGAGAAAGCATAAGGTACTGAAAAAGAAAACCTCAGAATCTAGGATGGCAGCATCCAATCATTCTTTCTCTAAGAAAGGTTCTAGACTCTGTGATTTGCTCTATTAACGTAGAGAGAAACACCTTGTAATAGAGGTGAGTAGTGTTGAGCTATACATACATACTAAGGCCTGTAACTTTTTTTAACTTTGTACAGGAACACTATATAAAGGGAAAATTAAATGTATCAAAATCCAATTCAAGAAATGACAATAAAACAAATCCATATAAACAGTACCTAGATCAAGAAGCAGAGCATTAGCAATTCTGGCCCATTCTCACACTCTTTCACTTATACATACCACAAATAACTACTGTTTATTTCTACAAAAGATCAGAATTTTGAGTGATTTTTGTACTTCCATATGATTATAATCATATACACACATTTATTTTTGTGTCTGACTTCTTTTGTTAAACAATGAAATTTATCCACCTTGCTTCTAAGAACTGAGCATAGCCTCCTGGTTGAAAAGTATTCCATTATATGATCATGGTATATAATTCATTTATCTAATCTACCATATATACAGTAGTAAACATTTAACTATATTCCACATCGGAATATCACAAATAGCATTACCATAAACATTCTAGCAAAGATCTATGCATTTCTGTTGGATATATACTTATGAGCATATCTATAAGTGGAATTGTGGAATGGCTTGATTAGACATATTCATGTTAGTTTCAGTATAATATAAGCAAAAGTTTTCTAAATTTTCTTAAAGGTGTGTAGAAATTTATAGTTGACATATGAGAGCTCTAATTATTGCACATCCTTGCAAATATTTCTCATCTTTTAAAGTTTATTCATATTAGAATTGCATTGTGGTTTTAATTAATGCTTCCTTGATAATGATGTTGAGCCCTATACATATACTTATTGGGCACTTGACAATCTTAAAGTGGAACATCTGTGGAGAAACTAATCAAATGACAAATTTATTCATTGTTTCTGATTTGTTAGTTATTTATAATATATATATATACATACATACATACAGAGAGACTATCTTATCCCATATATTAAGTTACCTTTTAATTCATAATGTTATATTTAGATGTAAAGTTCTTAATTTTACTAATGAATTTTTATGTCAGAATTTTTCTGATTAATCCTACTCATCACAAAATTAACTTATTCAAGTTTATTTTGAACTTAATAAACAGATATAAAACATTGGATGCTACCTGTAAGACTTTTTAAACATTAGTTTATATAATAGCTCACATATGACTACTGTAAGTACTTTGTTCCTGTGTAGCTTCAATGCTTTTCTATCGACTATCTAAATTTCCGAAAACTAAATTAACTGATTTTAAAAGTATTTCATTCTTTTACTTACTGAAGTCACGTTCTCATAAAATGCCAAATCTAAAATATCTAAGGTTGAAGATATCTAAGGATTTCTTGGGGCATATTTTAAGTTTCAACAGTAGCAAATCAAGAATCTGTTTGCTTTTGCCAGACCTGTAAGTGAAAATGTAAACCACAGGTTTTCAGGGCTTGTTTGCTTTGCTATGTTCCTTTCAGAATATTACTTAAAGGGGTAGAATCCTCTTAAGAGCTG
This sequence comes from Suncus etruscus, assembly GCF_024139225.1. Classification (NCBI taxonomy): domain Eukaryota; kingdom Metazoa; phylum Chordata; class Mammalia; order Eulipotyphla; family Soricidae; genus Suncus; species Suncus etruscus. The sequence goes on along the minus strand of NC_064849.1, from coordinate 139,741,176 downwards.
CTTGACTAGACCCATTAAAAAAAAAGCCTGTGTTTTGTTTTCTAGGGGAGCTAAAGGTCACAGTAGTATCAGCACCTCTCCCAGTCAGGGCCAAGTATCTAAAATAAGTCTGCAGGTGGAAACAGTTCGGTCCCACCCCAATTTGTACATCAGTGGGTTTATTGAGAACTCAGAACAGTTGAGAATTGAGAAACTTATCTTTAGTACTTTGTGTTTTTGATACTTGGCTTCTCTCTTAGATGGAAAATAAGTTGTTGGCTGGTAGGCAGTTAATGTGATCTACATTCTGAACAAATACCATTCACAGTTGCTTCTGAATAAACAAGACGCTTTTTAAATTAGTTTACAAAGAATTTTGTATGCCCTTTTGGATGCTGATAAGGAACAGTGCAGAAGCCAACTCTCTTAGGTCAGCTCAAGTTAGTGACAACACTGTATCATTAATAACACCATTGAACTTGAGCTTTTTATTTTCCTTTATAGTAAGTTATGGCTTCTTTTCAAGCTGCTTTGGGTGCAGGTGTTCAAACTTCTGCAGCTATGCCAAGAATACTTACAGATCAGAATGGGCTAATGCATGTTACTAATAAAGCCCCCTTTTTGAAAAAAAAAATAGACTGATACCTACAGTTAAATTCAAAATAATGATCACCCTACAGTACTTGTTCCCAGTTGCTAATTATACCCATGGCTAAATAATTTTGTTTTACCTTTTATTAAAGAAAAAGTGTATTAAAATAAAAATTATATATCTAAAGTAGATTTATAAAAAAAAATTCCACTTTTTTTAACGTTCTATCACTTTACCAAAATTCAAGAATCAAAACAAATAATAGCTTGAAAAAAAACTGAAGAAAGATTTATGCAACAACCACTAGGCTATTTACTTTTTTTTTTTTTTTTTTTTTTTTTGCTTTTTCCGTCACATCTGGCAGCGCTCAGGGGTTACTCCTGGTTCTGTGCTCAGAAATCACTCCTGTCAGCCACGGGGGACCATATGAGATACCGGGATTCAAACCACCACATGTCCTGGATCAACTGCAAGCAAGGTAAAAGCCCTAACTCTCTGCTATCTCTCCGGCCCCTAGGCTATTTACTTTTAATAAAACAAAAATCATGCAACAATTCAAGAAACTAAATGCAAATATTCTTCCTATGTGTTTAGTACCTGTAGTTTTAAAAGAATTAATATAATTGTCATCTTCTCAACCTTGCACATTGGAGAGTTTAATTAATAACTTAGCATTTGCATGTGTAATAGCATGTCAAATTAGCTGGCTGTTGTTATTAACATAAACGAAGGGTAAATATGACTGTCCTGAAAAGTGATATACTGATTTATTTATATTTAAGTTCTGAAATAAAACAAAAAATCAAACTAGTTCAAAAAGTGATATTTTTTCCTGAAAATAAAATTAAGTTGGATTTCCTAAACATCAAGGATAAGGAGTTTACAGAATTATTACACACAATTATAATCACATCCGAATTATCCTTGTAATTAGTCTAGTAATAATTTTGAAAAAAATTAAGATAAATAATTGTTCATATTTGCCTTCAGAATTTTTCTATTTTAAAACTGAAAGTTCCATATCCTAGGAAACCATTTAACCAAAAGCAAAAACTAAGACATTTGATCACCCTAAGTAAGAGTAAAATATAATTGAATGTTGGCATGAGCCTATCCAAAGCTTGCACATATAACATTCATGGAATACATTGAGCTAACAACATAATACTTTTAAAAATTAAGGCATGATCATAGTTCATTCTTAATAATCTCTTATGAATGTGGAAAGACAGCTGCTCCATTCCAAATATCATATCATGGCTCATTTTCTCTATCATACCACTAATCCTTAGTTTCAATGAATCATTAATATTTCACTTCCAGGTTTTTTTTGTTCCTTTACTCTATGGAGGTGACTCTTAACAAACAATACAGATCTAATGTCTGAATAAACTTCACACAGGAACTCTAGTTCCTAATCCAAAATGACTTTAAAATTGGGCCCGAAGTTCCAAGACTATCTGTCTTTATGTTCCTCAAGTGATCACTCTTGAATACAAATAACTTTGGTAAAAGGAATAGCAAACACTCATCAAAAGGAAACTACTAATCAGTTAAAACACTAGCATGACACTAAACAGAATAGTTACTGTGTCTATGTAGGGGGAAAAAGGAAAAAAAAGAAAGCACAAAATAATCATTTTATCCACATAAATATTTATTGATTGATTTTTTTTTGGCTTCTTTATTTTGGTGTAGATATTGAAGTTCATGTCTCCAATTTTATTTTATTTTATCTTTCTCTTTCTTTTAGCACTCCGGCATGGTTTGATTTCAGGACCAAGACTATTGTGTGGTGCTTGTATTTATTACTGTAGTGCTCACTGGGTATTTAATTTGATATTTCTTTCTGTATTGTGGTGGTGTTTCAATTACCTTTTTCATGTCCTCTCTCAAACTGAGGTTGAAAACCTTTAGAAGAATTCCGCCCATTTTCAGTTTATTTGATTTTTCTTTTACTTATTTTATTTATTTATTTTTTACCCCAATCTATTGCTTTTCTTTCCCTCAAATAAAACCACATAACTCGAATTATCTAGCTCCGCCTCTCAAATAGAGGGGGAAACAAGGGAGGGTACCAGGACCAAACAGATATATGATCACTAATAAAAGCTAGACAAAGAGGGGACCGACCACCTACTCTAGTAGCCCAGCAGCTGATGGTAGGGGATACGGGTTGAAGGGAACGGGGATGGGGGAGGACAAATTTGGTGATGGGTATTCCCCTGATTCAATGTTAATATGTACCTAAAATACTATTGTGAAAGATATGTAAGCCAACATGATCAAAATAAAAATTTAAAAACAAAACTGAAGAAGAGCACCTGTGGTAATGCTAGTAGCTAAGGACTTTTTTTTTATTGAGAGTTCAGTAGTAGTGATTTCTTGGGCCTAAAACTGTTTATGCCTCTCTACTTAATCTCCTAACAGTGATGTTCCTATAAAATACCTCCAGTTAAGCTTATACATATATAATCTTTTCTATTTAAAGAGGAAAATGCTGCCATTCAGAGCTGAAATGTAACTAAAAGCACTTTATGAGAAAAAGAACATAACTTACACTATACTTTTCTTCCATTCAAAAACTCACCATTTAAATACTATTGTACCCATCTATCTGCCTATTTTATAGCGACAAACTGGATAATAAAGGATAGGATTCAAATATAAGAGAAATGATTTTTTTAAATCTTAAAATATATTGTCAACTGGTGATACCACCTAATTAGTCACATAAAAATATTCAGGAAGTAATGCCAATATTTAATAGATTTTAGTCCACAAAAAAGACTATTTCACATGGTTTCATAATACTGGTAAAAAAAGCTTATGCGGAATTAGATTCCTAAGTGGATGAATAATTACAAACATTTTTCCCATGCTATAATGTCTGAGTCTAAGTAATTTTCAACTGCACTCCTGAACATACATTTTAACAACTCAAATGGGAGGAGACAGCAAGATATAAAAAGATTTCATTTTTGTCACCTTGGAGTGACACATTCTTTTTTTTTTTTTTTTTTTTCGGGCCACACCCGTTAGATGCTCAGGGGTCACTCCTGGCTATATGCTCAGAAATTGCCCCTGGCTTGGGGGGACCATATGGGACGCCGGGGGATCGAACCGTGGTCCTTTCCTTGGCTAGCGCTTGCAAGGCAGACACCTTACCTCTAGCGCCACCTCGCCGGCCCCAGGAGTGACACATTCTTAAAGTGAACTGAAACCTTGTATTTGCTAAACATTTATATCAAGCACTGTACCTTTTAACAAAGGTAAAGTTCTTTCTATTGCCTCCATGAGCTATGGATAGCAAATGTAGGGTCATGAATAATCATTATAAGGAGGAAGAATAGTGGAAAACAGGGAATTACAAATTACCTTATAAAGGTGGCATTCACTACTCAGTGAAGAGTGTTAGTAGTAGAGAAGATTGTAAATACTAGTTATTTATTTGGTGATCTGCCATTCTGACTTCAAGAAATCTACAAATAACTATTTTTATGTATTTGACCTGTTATTTAAATGTTGGCTTTTCTTTTTAAAAATAGAAAGTAAGAGATGGCTGGTATAATAAAAATATTAGAAGACTGTCACACAGAATTCCAAAAATCCTTAGAATTTGCTGAGTGATGACTGCCTACTCTTATTGATGAGGAGACACTTTCAATCAATAAAGTCAATGTCTATGCTAATGAAAGGACTTCGAGCGAGCGCAAATAACCTCAAGTTAAAAATGTCACCAAAAGGGCAATGATTGGAAAGTTGTCCCTTTGACATTTATCCCCAAACCATACATACAGAGAAGAGGGTAGAGCTAGAGATTGAGTTTATATAAATTCTAGAACAAAGAAATGTGAAGCATTTTATGTTGTAGAACAAACACATCTAAATACTTAAGAGATCTACATGCTAAATGAGAGCATAGACACTGCACTGGGGCTTGGAGACATAGCACAGCGGCCTTTGCCTTGCAAGCAGCCGATACAGGACAAAAGGTGGTTGGTTTGAATCCCGGTGTCCCATATGTTCCCCCGAGCCTGCCAGGAGCTATTTCTGAGCAGACAGCCAGGAGTAACCCCTGAGCACCGACGGGTGTGGCCCAAAAACAAAAAAAAAAAAAAAAAAAAAAAGAAAAGGCACCTGATCCATCACCCCATACTTATCCAAGCTATCTCTTCTATTTGGTTGTTCCTCTGTTGCATCCTACACATAAACCATTAAAACATCAGTATTTTTGCTAAATTCTTTGAACAATTATAGCAAAGTATCAAACCTAAGAGGATCGTAAAATCTCTCATTTACAAAAGATCAGTCAGAGTATAGGCACAGTACTCATGACAGCAATCATAAGGGCAATTTTATGAGACTGAGTCCTAACCACATGGGAAATTATGAGAATTCCAGGTACCTTTAGAATTCAACTGAATTGGTAAGACATCCAATTGGTATAGAGAATAGAATTGTTAGTGCTGAAAAACATACCCCCTTGGGCCAAATAAAAGAGTCTAAATATACCTTTTCAGGAGATCAGTGCAAAACCACTACTAAATCTGAAATCGGTTTCTTTAGTCCCTACTGTCTGGAATAATAAAAATTTCCCTAATAATCTGATGCTTTATAATCTCATTTCCAAAGAGTGTAGGTAGCTTCTCATATGTATAATTATTTGGGGATATTTTTTTGTTTTTTGTTTTGTTTGTTTAGGGGCCACACCCATCAGTGCTCAGAAATTATTTCTGGCTCTGTGCTCAGAAATAGCTCCTGGCAGGCTTGGGGGAACCATATGTAATGCCAGGGGATGGAACCCTGGTCTGTCCCAGGTTGTCCACCTGCAAGGCAAATGCCCAAGCACTGTGCTATATCTCTCCGGCCCCTGAATAATTATTTTTGTAGTAAACTAGGTACAATTATGTATTTGATCCCACTAGATGACAAACACTATTGTACTAAGTGTTAGGCCTAGGCTATGAATAAATTGGCATGTTCCTGACCCTAAATTAACGGAGAATCAAAAAAGCATATTACAAATATTGTGAAAAAAGGGATATAATAAAGAATTAAAAAGTGGAGGGATTTTTAGATACTTGATACTTCACAGTCTTAGATACTTAATACTTAAAAAGCAAGTCTGAGAATACTCATAGGCAGCTTTGTAAGAGAAAATGAGATCTAAAATCTAAAGATATAAGGCCTGAGTAGTAGCTCAATATTCACAACTGCCATTGCCCTTTGTTATACTGTCTACCAGCCTAAAATACCGGCCTCGTACATAGTAAAAAAAACTATTCATTCACTCAATGTTTAATATAATTATGAACAGCCTTCAAAAATCCCAGCGCCAGTCATTTCATTTCTTCTCTGGAGAAAAAAGGAGGCCTGATACATTGAAGGTATCATGAAAACTATGTTCAGAGAGACACTGCCTACTATTCCGCCTAAATGAAAAGGCACTGAAAACTATAATCACTCAACTATATATCAAAGTATATAGCTATTGACTTTTTGAAATGTGACTGTAATAGCTTTAGAATTCTGATACCATTCTATTGGTTTCCCATGTTTTGGTGTCTACAATCAATGAAGTTAAGCCTTAAAAGTAGTCATTTGTGAAGTATCAGAATTTTGGAGGCTGTGCTCCTACAATGTGGAATGGCAATGTTTGCCAGCAAAAGTGGCACCAACAATAACAGAGACAGAGGAAATAATGTTTCTTTTTTGAAAGCCTCTTTACTTTTCTTTGTTTATTGTATGAGGGAGGGGGATAACCAGCAATACTCAAAGGTTATTCCTGGTCTGCACTTAGGAATTTCTCCTGGCAGTGCTCAGAGAATCATAGAGATGCTGAGGATTGAATCCAGGTCAGTGGAACGCAAGACAAGTGCCCTACCTGCTATGCAATCTCTCTGGCCTTCCTCTATATATTTTTATATTGCTATATTAATCAGAAAGATTAATCAAAATCTTCTTATAAATATACTCATATCAATTTTGAATTTAAGTTAAAATAACTTACATGAACTTGCAGCATTTTAATATAAAATAATTTAAAAAGTATAGATAAAAAAAGAATATTTTTTCATGCAGGAACCCGATGTTGATAAAATTAAGTACCAAAGAATTACTAAAAGCAACAATTATTCAAATCCAATGTCCTAAAATTATGTCTCTAACAAATAAAACACATATCATTTAATTCTTCCCACATGAATACTTCACATTGGCCAAGAGTCAAGAATGACAATACTATCAAAAATGATGCTAAATGAGGTATTTTCAGAAACACCTGGAATAAAAGTAAATAAATACTTAGATAATGATGTACACGATTCAGTCAAGTTAGAATGACATGAAGTCCAAGGTTCAATTGTTTGGTACAAACAGAAGGATTTAAAATCTAAGAATTTAACTCAGGACAATGAAAAAGGGAGTGGATTGTAGTAACTTGAGAACAAAGAAGCTAATACAGAAATCTTAAACTAAGTACACATATATACACAAACAATGCACATAGTTACTCAATGCATAATAGGACCTTAAAAAATCATTTATTTATCCTAAAGACTTCAGTTGTCAACAAGATAGTGAAACTAATATTCTTCAAGCACATATTATGACTATGTTAAGAGTTATATATATATATATATATATATATATATGTAAAATCACAATCATTTATATGTATATATGAAACTTCAACCTTACTCATTCTAAATACAAGGAAACAAAGATTGGACAAAAGTAGGTCTACTAAACTTTTTTTTTTCAACCCTCCCACCTACTAAGCTTTTTAATCAGTCCCATCTCCATTATTCTCATTCTGCTTAGCCAAGGAAGGACCTGAGCTACCTCTAAGGAAATTAGTCTTTTCCTTTTAAAACTTATTATGACTACTAAATGATGGCTTAAATAACAAAGACCAGTCACACAGTTATAACCATTCCTATGTTGAAGGGGCAGATGAAGGATCTAATGACTTAAGAGTAGCTACAGCCATTATTACCTCTGCTTTGGGAAAGGAAACCACCATTTTTCCATAAACTGGCTTGGGTGGTCATAGTGCATGCTCCATAAAGGACTCCACCTCCATGACAGACATTTCATAGGCAGAGTACTCTCCCCTCCAAAGATAAACATAAAATGAGAAACCAAGCTTAGGTAAAGACAATTTTAAACACTGAATTCAGCAGTCTCCTTTTCTAGCATTAAGGCAACTGTTTTCTTTCCCTTTTGTGGTTGAGGATTGTGGTCAACACTCTGCTATGTTCAGGCTCTGCACTCAGAAATCTCTCCTGTCAGTGCTCATGGGACCACATGGAATGCTAAATTTGATACTTGCAAAAAACTTTAAATAGCAGAATATATAACTCATTAAGGAAATGAGTATCATACTTTAGGAAACCATACTAAATTCTTAAAGTTCAGTAGCAAATAAGTATACACCACCTTTGGCTTAATTAATATACACACATTTTCATCAAAACTAAAATGTATGATTTAAGTCACTAAGCAACTTTGTTATCACTATGGAAAAAAAAAAAACAGGCTGGTAACAGGTGGTCTAGAAAAAAACTGGTGAGTATTCTTGTCTAAAGACCTAATTAATCCAGGAGAAAAAAATCTTCTCTATACAAGACAACAATTCCAATCTTGATTAGATGGCATTTTAAAAATGTAAGTTTAGGGACTAGAGTAATAGAATAGCGGGTAGGGCATTTTGCCTTGTGACAGGGTTAATCCCTGGCATCCCAGATGGTCCTCCAAGCCTGCCAGGAGTTGTGTAGAGTGCAGAGTCAGTAGTAACCCCTGTGCCACCAAATGTGACCCAAATACCAAAAACAAGCAAATAAAAAATCAATTTAAAAATAAATAATTCGAATAATTTTTCTTCAAATCTCTGCACCATATCTCAAAATATTAGCAAATTCGTTTTTATAAAGTAATCTATTTAAATCTTAAAATGTTTCATTTGTTTCTATCTTCAATATATTGAAAATAAGTTATAAGTCTATCATGTTCCTAAATACAAATGTATTTTTTCCATGTTTATAGAGAATTCTAAAAAAACAAATGTATCTTCCAGATATATGATTTTTATCATCTTCCATAATATTATAATGTAATGTATTAGATTAATTATAAAAGTCATCTTTTATAAGATTTTTTAAAAAACCTCTACCGTCCGAAATGTAATGAGGGGAGGGCCCATCCTTAATACCCATATTTCACGTTCTTATAAGCTTATTATTCAAAGACTATCAAAAAAAGGGCAAAAAAAATTTTAAACAGGCTTCATGAAGCCTTGCAAAGATAAAAGAAAAAATTATGCTTCCACTGACTAGATATAAAGGAGTCATTTAATCCATACATCAAATGCTATAGTTACAGGGCCGGTGAGGTAGCACTAGAGGTAAGGTGTCTGCCTTGCAAGCGCTAGCCAAAGAAGGACTGCAGTTCGATCCCCCCGCGTCCCATATGGTCCCCCCAAGCCAGGGGCAATTTCTGAGCACTTCGTAACCCCTGAGCATCAAATGGGTGTGGCCCGAAAAAAATGCTATAGTTACAGTAATATTCATATAAAATTACAATGGCAATCTATATTCAATCAAACATATTTATTTTATACTTTCTTTATTTCATGAATTGTATTCTGATAGCTATCAGATACTAACCAAAATAGATTTTCTTGTCACATTTAAACTATAGAAACTTCTTGCATTTTCTCTGTTTCACTATTTCTAGGTCCCCCCAACCTGCTAGGAGTAGTTGCTGAGCACAGAGTCAGGGGTAACTCCTGAGCTCTGCCTGGTGTGGGTCAAATAAACAGATGAGGGAAGGGGAGGAGAAAGGAAGAGATGGGAAAGGAGGGAAGGGGAGGGAAGAGAAGGGGAGGGAAGAGAAGGGGAGGGAAGAGAAGGGGAGGGAAGGAAGGGAGGGAGGGGAGGGGAGAGAAGGAAAGGGAAAGAAAGGGAAGGGGGGGGAGAAAAGAGGAGAGGGGAAGGGTGGGGGAGGGGAGAAAAGGGGAGGGAGGGATGGGAAGGGAAGGGAAGGGAAGGGAAAGGAAAGGGAAGGGGAAGGAGGGAGGTAAGGGGAGGGGATGGGAGGTAAGGGGAGTTGAGGGAAGGGAAGAGGAAGGGAGGGAAGGGAAGGAGAGTGGAGGGAAAGGGAGGGGAGAGGAAGGAAAAGAAGGATAAGAGAGGGGGAAGGGGAGGGAAAGAAAGAAAAGGGGAGGGAAGAGAAGGGAAAGAAAGAGGAGAAGGAAGGGGAGGAGAAAGGGAGGGGAGGGGAGGGAAGGGAAGAGGAGGAAACAGGAAGGGAGGAAGGGAAAGAGAAAGCAGGGAGGGAGGAAGGGAAGGGAACAGAACGAAGGAAGGGAAGGGAACAGAACGAAGGAAGGGAGGAGGGAAGTAAGGGAGTGAAGGGAAGAGAGAAGGAAGGGAGTGAAGGGAGGAGAGAAACAAGTAGGTCAAACAAAATGTAACCTAAGAACCACAGGAGAAGAAAATAAAAAGGGGAGAGGTGGGATACAAAGACATTAAAACAACAAATGTCAACCTCTAAAGAAGCTAGGTGGATGGAGAAAGAAGCAATTAAGTAAAATCACTGTCTATAGCATGAGATTATCCTGAATAGAAATAAAGAAAAATGAATAAATAATACATCCGCTATCAAAACAAGTTGCAAAATTAAAAAAGACAGGAAGTAATTCAGTGAGAAGCAATATCAATCTAACTCTTAAAACTTGCCTTGAGTGTCTAGTATACAAGATAATTAGACTTCAGTTATTATCTCTTGTCTCAATGAGTCAATTTACTGAAATGGAAAGCCAAACTTGAAATGCTTACTGAGTACTTACTATATGCCAAATAATAGCCAGGTGATTACTTGTATTAAACTGATTAATCCTTAAAACATTGGAGAAGTCTGTGCATGCTCTCCACAGGAAAAAAAAAAATAACAATTTTTATAGGTTCATTTCTAGAGAAGCCAGTTAACCCAAGTTAAAAAGCCTATTCTTGCAAGAAGATTGATCAAAGGAAAAACACAAATTATAGCTTTAGTAAGAAAATGCTCCAAGATGGTTTGAAATGAAAACAGCAAAGTAACTAAAAGGAAACTTTTGAAACAGCAATGCAAGATACTGTACTTAATAAACTGACAATGAAAAGCAAAACGAAGTGTATGTGTTTCATACCCATGTAGTTCAATAATTTTAAGAGCTTACTGCATGTCTGATAAAATTCATTTGCTTTTACATAAGTAAAAATATCTTTAACATCTATTATACATATAAGTTCAACTTTATTTACTGCCACTTGTGCACATTTAAGAATAATTTAAAGATATTTACAAACACCTTTCCTTACTATTTTGAAGCTGTAGTACCCAAAAAACAGTCTAAAAATAATTATAATTCACAAATATTGTGATTCAACCATGTTTATATTTTGGAGCTGTGATCAGGCTTATTCCTGGCTTTGTGCTGAGGAAACCTTAGCCAGGAATAGAACTGATTCAGTTAATACAAGGCATGTTTGCTGAGTATAACTTGGTCCTCAACTATGATCCTTAATAATTCTGATTTTCGGATGGTATTCACAGATTCATACAGAAGCTGTATTTATTGTTAAGCGTTCACAAAAGTCAGGACCATCTTCATAGATATTCAAAGGCAGTATGTCATCAGAAAAATTTATTGTAGACATCTATATTTGATTTATAGATGACTCCCTTCCCCCCCACACTCGTCCTTTTTGATTTGTAAAAACCTACCCAGGCTTAATAAGGGACCCACCTAGATTTAATTAACATGAGTACCCTTAGCTACTTAGTAACTACTTAGCTACTAACCCTGCTCCTAGCAGGGAAAGTGTCTCAGTTTAGCTAGTAGCCTGGCTGGCTCAATAAGATCAACAGGCTGCTCAACTCCCTGACCCTTAAGCATTTTCTCCCATCTGTTTGTTTTGCATAGTCCCTGCATTCCAGGGTTGGTACAAACACAAATATGGTGAATACTGCAAACTGCAGGCAACAACCCCCCCCCAATTCAGCCACGCCCCCCAATTTACACTTTAGAAGCCAAGCTTCATGAGTTGCACAACACAATTCCCACAAGCCATGTTTAATAAATCTGAATGTCCAGACAAATGAAACCATGTAAAGCGATTATAACAGAGGGAGCATTTTAAAGTTTTGGCTAAGATGAGGATGGAAATCATCAAAGCACTTGCAATACATACAGCTGATCAGGTCCAATACCCCAGTACCCCAAATGGTCCACTGAACCAACCAGTGATCCCTGAGCTGGGAGCCAGGAGTAGGCCCTAACCAACATCAAGATGTGGCCCCAAAACAACCAATAGGCGGGGATACGCTATACAATGTTTCTTATCCCTGCAAACATCTGACCATGTCTTGAAAGGGCAAAATCAAAAGCTTAGTTACAATATTAAAAAAAAAAAAAACAATAAAGTTGCAGAGCATATTTGAAATTCAAATGTCCCTTGAATTGTGTTGCTGTAAAGATCCCATTTTGCAATCTATGAAGGCACATAAACCAACACCTCTTGAATTTCCTTCGTCTTTTAATCTAAGAACCCTCGATCACTGTCAAGAGGGAAAAAAAAAGACGACACTAAGTATAACACCTCCAAAGTGATTCCAGATACTGTGCAAACTGAGTATGTTCAAGTACCTGTTTCCACATCTAGAAATGGGAAGTCACAAATTATTGAAACCCACATCTATGAAGAGATTAGTAAAATTGAAGGAACCTAAATAATCAAACTAGTTAAAGATCAGGAGGTGAATATGGAGCACATTCTTAGCATGGGGGAGGAGGATGTCCTGAATGTAATTCTGCATCTCAGAAGCATGGCAGGGGGACCAACTGCTGCACTTACTACTGCCAAGGATCACAGCTGTGCCCTGGGTCCCTTGAGCACTGTTTGGGTCAGGAGAAATTAATTCAATGTGTAAAAAACACCTACTTAAAATGATGCTAAGTGGTCTGGCCTAGGGAATGACTTCTATGCAATTTGGTCTATCAATGCACTTGGAAAAGGACTATTTGATAATATCAATCATCCCCCCCAAACACAAACTTGGTTTCTAACACACGAGTCTACATTTCAGCTCACCTGGAACTTCATTAAAGGCTTACAAAATGAGTGGGAAATGAAGGCCGGTTTTAAAACAGATCTAAGAGCCTACTCAGTCAAGTTTACCAAAACCAAAATGCATCTAATTCCACAACCATTAGGGAATTTTCAAAGAAGCCTGGAAATCCAAAGAATCTCTCGGGCACCAAGAATGAACCCATTTTATGAAGAGCACCAGACAACCAACCTGTCTACTGAAGAAAGGCCCAGCAGCTTAGAAAATAAGGCTGGGAAAGAGGGGTCAAATAACGTCCCAGGCAAAAATCCACTAGCTGGGAAATTCTAGCAGAAAATAAAAGGGGGCACTTTAAAAAAAAAAAAAAGGAGAGAGACAAAAGAGAAAAAGAAAAAGACAACTGATGATTATTATTTAAAGAGCAAAAGCCCCACTTCCGGGCCCTACCTCTCCAGGCCTCCACTTCCGTTCTCCTCCAAAAGGCCCGCTCCCAGGGACAGCGACCCTCGGCCAATAAGAACCTGATCTACTTCCGCAGGTCGCGTGGCGTCACCTGAGTCCCGCCTCTTCCGGTGGCGAGGAGCCTATACGAGCGTCTGAATAGCAGCAGATCTCAGCGAGATGCCTAGGCCGGCCCAACCGGAAGGCGGAAAGGAGCAAAGGAGGGTGGGCGGGGCATGAGCGCCTTGTTCCGCCCTGGGCCCGGAAGGGTGATGTGGCTGAGGCTTCGCCGGCCTCACTATGGTAAGAAAGGGCTTGTAGGGGGGTCGCGGCTGCTATTTGGGGGAAGGGCTGGGCACCCAAGCTAAGGCTGGAGGGCTTGAGACTGTGACATTACCTTGAGCGTTCCAGGGAAGCCCCGTCTCCTGTAGGCTTTACCTGGAGCCCAGATCTGAGGCCTGGCTGGGATCATTGGGTCCCTCTTACTTACAACCTGAGGACCTGAACCATCCACCCAGAGACCCCGGGATCTCGAACCCGGGCCTTCCCCCCTTTCCTGACTATTGCAAAGAAATGATCTGATTGGACTTAACCCTGTTCTATAGATTAGATAGACTCTCTTCCTGGCTCTTGTCCCTTTGGGTAGGTAGAGCTTGTTGCATTTCAGCTTTGTTTGGTTTTTGCAGCATGTCTTCCGCCCCCCCCCCCCATTTGTATTCTCCGATATTTTCACTTGTGTTTCACGGTTTCATTTTTCACCTATTTAATCATCTGCTTTGGAGGCCCGTTAATAACTCTATTCTCTCAACCTGAAAGGTGTCTCTTTGCAGAGCGCTGGTAAAAATATCTATTATTTTAAAGAGCAGCCTTACTTGACAGAGAAAACTGCCGATTTAACAACCCCTGGAATTATCTTCCAGAGGTGGTTTATATCTTCATCTTTTAGAAATGTTTTGGACTGGTGCCTGGGCCCTCTTCTAAACCCTATTAAAGTTGTCTGCGTGTGAATTGCAGATTCCTTCATAGTTTTTGGCCTTCTTTTTAAAAGCTTTACAGAAAGAACTGCTTTCCTTCTCCCAGGTGAGAAAAGTGATGTAGTCAGAGTAACCAGAAGGCATGTGAATATAATAATAATAGGATTTATAGTGATAGAAAATACCTTTAAAGATATGTCTTTAAGCCATTTTATCCTTATGATAAATTTCGAAAAAAAAAAAAACTTTATACCAGGCCACAGAGAATTTACAAAGTGTGTTTGCCATACATTATCATTCTAAGCTTATTTCAGGGTTAGCTGATAAGATCTGCACAACTCTGGTTCTAAAATCTTCTTTTCTCCTGGAAATTTACTGAAGTTGCTGAAAAATCTCAGCAAGCAAAGAAATTTTTGGTATTTAGGCTATAATTCATTCGTCGCTTCTTGCTTTATGACTACTATTTTGATTGGCTGGGCATAGCTCAAAAGTTTCTTCCCAGAGAATTTTATCATCTGTAGTAAATGGCAGGGTATTTCTTCCTTGGTCATGGAGATTTTCCAAAAATTTCTAGACTGTAGGATAGGAAGAATACACTTATTCTTAGTGAATGACTGCGCTGTAATTTAGACATCTATTTTCGCATTTTAAAGAGTATAAAAATAGTTTCATGTCTTCCTCGAAGTTGACTATTTCATTTAAGATACAAAATAAATCCCTATTTACTATGCTATTATTTTAATGTTTTGTTTTGGGGGGTTGGTTGGTTTGTGGCTTGAGGGTCATATGAGCAAAGTCTGGACTTATTCCCAGCTGTACCCTCAGGGATCACTTCTGGGGTGCTGGGTGTTGAACCTGAGTTGATTACTTGCAAGGAATGTCATATCTGTTCTATAATCTCCTCAGCCCTTTAATGTACTATTTTAATGCCTGGAGGCCAGAAGTCTTTGTGCTATTAATCAAAAATAGTGTAAGTGAAGATAAAATTTGGTAGTGATATTTTTGCTCTTGGTTTTAATGTGCAAGTCAACCATGCTGAGTAATAAAAACAACTGCTAGGCAATTAATATTTTATTCCTGCTCTGTTCCTGTCACCTTTTTTCCCTCAACATTTTGAAGGAACTAAATGGCATTTGGAACAGTTACATAGTGAGTTTTCTTGATTTTTTTGAGCACCTAAATTTTAATATGTAAGGTAATACAATGAAAATGACTTAATCTGATTTACTATATATGTCAATAAATTTTCTTAGAAAAATTTTTCAAAGCCATAAAATGTAATCAGCAGGAACTGAAGAGATATTATGTGAGATCGCCATCCCCCATCCCTTTAAAAAAAATAAAAGGTAACAGGGGTTGGCCTTGCACGCGCTCAAACGCGCTCAACCTGAGTTAGGTCACAGGCATCCCATATGGCCCCCTGAGCATGCCAGGAAAGCTTCCTGAGCAAAGCTAGGAGTAGCCCCTGAGCATCGCCAGGTGTGGTTAAAAAAGAGACAAAATTAAAAAGCTAACAGTAGTTTGTTATCTTGTTTTTGTTTCTTTTTTTTTTTTTTGCTTACCTGCAAAAATATAATCATCTGAAAATATGCCTTATGAGTGGATACTTTATTTGTTTTGGGGGGCCACACCCATTGGCACTCAGAGATTAATCCTGGCTCTGTGCTCAAAAATCGCATCTGGCAGCTCTGGGGTCCATATGGGATGCTAGGGATCGAACCCAGGTCCATCCCAGATCGGCTGCATGCAAGGCAAATGCCCTACCGCTGTGCTTTGGCCCCATGAGTATATACTTTTAGAAAAACTTCAGAATACCTTGATGTCCTCTAACTTTTGAGGCTTTCCAAATTCATCTTAGCTCGGCTCTTTCCAATAAGACCTTTCTTTTAATTTCTTCTACTTCTTTACAGCTTATAAAAGCACTCTTGAGTCCTTGTGTGTACTTGCTCCAGTATCCTGCTAGCACAGAATTTCTCTCTCTTTCTCTTTCTCTCTCCTATCTCTTCTCTCTCTCCTCCCTCTTTCTCTCTCTCTTGCTCTCTCTTTCTCTCTCTCAAAACCAATTAGTGTTTTCCTTTCTGTAGACAGACATCTTACTGTAGAGAATCTGGATCATTTAGCTTCAGTGCCATTAGAGTTAGAATGAAAAAAGTCTGGTGATAGAATGTCAAATAAACACCAGTGTCTTAAAATACTTCATTATTTCACATGTGAAATATTAAGTGATTTTATATGTTAATCTGCTGTGATATAGATGGATGTGTAAAGTGGAAGGAGAGTAATGTAAGAATGCCAAATGAAGTCTGAAAAATAACCAACTCATATCCATTACTTTGAATTGTCTTCATTTCTTCCCCTGTTGGTGTTTAATGGTTTACAAATATTCCAAAATAATATTCACAAATCTTGGTAACTATTGGTTTCTAAGTATCTAGAAAGAGATACAAAATTATTTTATCTTTTTTGTGGTAGAAATGCTTAGAAAATATTAGGGGCTGGAGAGATAGCACAGTGGTAGGGCATTTGCCCTGCATGCAGTTGATCCTGGACCGAAGGGATGGTGGTACAAATCCTGGCATACCATATGGTCTCTGAGCCTGCCAGGGGCCAATGTCTGAGTGCTGAGCCATGAGTAACCCCTGAGCATCACTGCTGGGTGTGACCCAAAAGCAAAAAGAAAAAAAGAAAAAAAAATATTAGAAGCACAGGAATTAGTTCTTCCTGATATTCTGACATGTTTCTTAGGTTTTAAATTTGTTTTTGTGGCCTATGCTCATGAGCTCCTGGCTCTATGCTCAAAGATCAGTTCTGAAGAGCTCAAGATTACATGTAGTGCCAGGTAACAATTTCAGGTCAGTCATGCAAGTCTTACACTTTGTAATGATAATTTTTTTCTTTTTTTTCATTTGAGGCATATGATTAACAAATTGATAGGTGCCCCACATATATCTTTATAATACCAAAACCAAAGTGTCTGCTTTCTTCTACCCTTATCCCAAGGACCTCCCTCATCTACTCCCCTCAGTTCTCTTGGCCTACTGAGTTTACCCCTGACTTGTTTCTTAAAGATAAGCAGAGATTTGGGCAATAATCATTAGCTAGTTGAATTAGTTTTTATATTCTTTAGATGTAAGAAACAGCAATTAGGAAGACAAAAGACATGAATTCGAATAGATGTTTGGAAACTGGCATGAATAGAAATTGAGTGGAAAAGTAATAAAAGAGGCTAGAAAAACTGGAACCAGATCTTGATGGATTTATACCAGGCCAAGGATTTTGTATTTTGATGATATTTAATTGCTTACAGGTAAAGAATTTGTTTTTTGTTTGTTTGTTTGTTTGTTTGTTTCTTCCTCTCTGATTTTGGTTTGGGGAACAGACACACCAAGCAGTACTAAAGAGCTATTCTTGCCTCTGCTCAGGAGTCACTCCTAACAAAGCTTGGAGAACCATATTTAGTACATGGGATTGAACCAGAGTTGGTTGTATATAGAGCAAGCAACTGAATGCCCTATTGTATCTCTTGGGTACCAAAAATGTTTTGAACTGTCAATTTTAGATAATTGCTAATAAGAAATATATTTAAATAAAAGATTATATCCAGAGACCAGTTAAAGAAACAAGTGTAGAATTCTAGATAGAAGATTGAATTCCTTACATTTTGAAAATAATTAATAGGTTGAAAGAAAAGGATAAAAATTAAAATTATCTTGAAAATCACTACTGAGGATTGATTAACTTGAAAAGAAATAAGTCAAGTATCAGGAACTTTACATGATCTTGGATTAAATACATTATTGGCCACATTGTATATGTATATGTATAGAATTTAATTATGTTGCCCAAGGTCACATTAATAGTAAAGCTAAGATTAAAATTGACATTTGTTACCAAAGTTTGCATCGTTTTTCTAGTACAATGATGCCATTAAGTCCATAGAAATTTTAGGTTTTTTTCACTGGGGATTGGGGAAATTTATTAATATAATTTACTCCTATTATTAGTTGTTATTATTTGTATTATCATGAATACAAATATGATCACAGAGAGGACAAATAGCTCACAGTGTTATAAAAGTAGTTTTGGCTTCATAAACATTTGAAAGAACTCCATAAACTATACTTTAAAAGCTATTGTAATGGACTTATAATCATTTGATATGGATACTGACCCTCTGAAATAAGGCCTTATGATGTTGAACTCAATTCATGAATAACTTTGTAAATCACAGTGCTTTAAATTTAAAAATTCTTTATTTAGACAGATATATAAGGTCCAGAGATCTAGTTCAGGGGATCCTAGTTCTATCTCCAGCACTGCAAATGGTACCCTGAGCACTGCTGGGTGTGGTCCACCACCATAAACTTAATAGTGAAGTCAAAAGTCTTGTTGTTTTTGAAACTAAACCAGTAAGATCAAGCAGTTACTACAGCCTCATCACACACTGCTTGTCTTTTTGATAAAATAATATTAGAATGTTGGAATCAAAGAACAAGTGCATAAATTTAGTTAATTTCCTTAAGTAATCCAAATGTTTAGTGACCACTGGTGCTTAGAAGATACACAGGATGAGTTTATAGTAATCTTCTTTGTTTCTTTCAGATTAAATCAAGTTAACTGTGTCTATTTGGTCCTTATCACTGAGACCTTAAAACAAAGAGTGCAGGTTGATCTTATTTTCTAATAATGACCTAAGAAAATGCTAATTTTTTGTGCTAGTGGAAATCTTCCCTTAACTCTTATATAAGGATAATGAGTTTTAATATGAATACAAGTATGTTTGTGCATTTTGTACATTTACTAACAGGCATGCCTACATTTCTATGTTTTTCTTATTTTAAAAGACAATAATGATATATATGAATTTGCAGATATAGAAGCTAGTTGGAAAATTCTGACCTGACCTAGCTTTGTAAATGATAAATGCTGACCCACTTTTCCAGTGCTTTTTAGTTTTTATCGAATTTAGGTCAGGAATATCACTCCTGACTTCTCTTCCACCTCCACATAAAGATAAGCCACTTTTCTGTAGAAGGAATAAGTATTAAGTTAAATTGTTACTATTTGGACTTCATAAGGTACTAAATGATCTGGGATTAAAATCTACTGGAAATTTAAAGGTTTTTCTGCAGATTAATTAACAACCAATCGGTCAGTGAGAACTTATCATCTAAACAGTGGTCCTCAAATTACAGCCCACGGCCACATATTGTATTTGTTCCCGTTTTGTTTCTTCACTTCAATATAAGATATATGCAGAGTGCTTAGGAATTTGTTCATAGCTTTTGTTTTTACTATAGTACAGCCCTCCAATGGTCTGAGGGACAGTGAACTGACAGAACTGACCCCCTGTTTAAAAAGTTTGAGGACCACTGAATTGAGTATGTTCTCTCTTGTTAATGTCTTTCTTTGATTTTAATACAACTTTGATGGTTTTCCTATTGCCACTCTATTTCTAATATTAAAGGTGATTTATTTTACTTAGTATTTTTATATTTACATATGAAAGCATGTATCATTACATGTTAATTATTACTCTTATAATCTAACTTAAGGAATGTAGTTTTATCCTTCAGTAGTGACTTAAAACAAGAAGTTATGTCTTTTAAGTTAAAGAATTCCTGATATTTAGGATAATTTCATGTTTGAACTTTAAGCTTTCATTAAACAATCTCTAGTCATTGGTAAATCATTTTATAGTGTGGTATTTCAAACATCTGAATTGTTTCCATAATTTTGAAAGTCATAATACTGTAATTTATTTCAGAATGATTGCACACAGTAACTGATTGAGTTTATTTCCTTCTAGTTTGAATATATTGAACAGTAAATCTAATTATTTCAAGCATATCAGTAGCTTTGTTTTTGGGGATCACACCCTTAGCAGACTTCAGGCTTCTGGCTCTGGCTTCAGGGATCACTCCTGGGTGAAACTGTGAAGACCATATTGGTGTAGAGAGGATTGAGTCTGGTGGGCAATGTGAAAACAAGCACCCTGTGCCCTTCTCCCTGCAAGATTGTACTGTCTTTGGCCACATGACCTGCTTTCTTAAACATAAGAATGTTGTTTCTTCCTTCTGGATTTTTCAAATATTATTACCAAGTAAATAGAAGTCTAAAACAGCGCATGGAATTTTTTTTCCTGAATGGTTAACATAATATTTTATTGAATATTCTCTACATTTTTATAACGTTTTTTGTTAATTTGGAGTTAAATATGTTCTTGCCCTTGTGCATTATTGGCAGTTGTTTTTTTTTTTAAATTCATTTCATTTTTCAGTGTCTGTTATTTATTCTTTGCTTATGGAGCCCACAAATTTGATAAAATCTTAATAATATAGATTACAGTACAGTGTTACAGATAGGGGCTGTCTGAAACACACTCACAAACATTCTGACTTACAATGGAGAATGAGAAAAGGGAAGACTTCATAGAGAGCTACCTTTTGAGAGAAAAGTTGTGTCATATCACCAAGCATGAAAAAATAGATGGCATTTGCAAAAACACAGCATTCCCTTAAAAATGACTTCTTATATAAGGAATCTAAAAGTAACTGAAAGCAGTATGTGAGTTTTACTTAGCATTATAAATTATTTTCTTCCTATTCTGTTTTTCAGTATCCTTAAGTAATACAGACTTACAAAAAAGATAATTTTCTACTAAGGAATAACATCTGTTTTCTCTAACTCTAATACTAAAATTCTCTTAACAACAGCCAACAGATGCTACATATTAAGAGGAATGCTTAGGTAGGCTAAGCAGTGATAGACTAATGTCTGTAAGTTTAGAAAACTTTTAACCAGAAGTACATCTAAAAGACTTTACCACCTAAAATTGTTTGTTAATATTTAAAGTCTATAAAATGTAGGAACAAAGTTACTTGTATTATATATTGCATACTTGTGGTAGGTTTTCATTTATAACTGGCTCACACACAAACACATACTCACATATATATACACATGCCATTTCGTTGAAAGTAGGCATGTTTTTAAGTGCATCTTTAAAATCTTATAAAAAAAAGGTCAAACTTAAAAGGTATAGAAGTATATAATGTGCCTTTATGTGCTCAGCATTTTATCATTTACCCTATACTTCCCCCTACATAAACAAACACATTTTGGATTATTTAGAAACAAACCCCAGACATTATTTAAGCATGTTCTTTAATTAAAATATTCAGGAAGGGGCCGGAGAGATAGCACAGTGGTAAGGCGTTTGCCTTAAACACAGAAAGACGGTTGTTCGAATCCCGGCATCCCATATGGTCACCCGAGCCTGCCAGGAGCGATTTCTGAGCATAGAGCCAGGAGTAACCCCTGAGCACTGCTGGGTGTGACCCAAAAATCACCAAAAAAAAAATCAGGAAAGGAAATATAAAACATGGCAAAATTGTGAATTTAGTTTCATTGGGAAAATGACAAACATATTTCGAAATACTTCTTTTCAGCCACTTTATTGCAGTAAATCTGGTCGTCCCTAGTATATTTCATGAAGTTATCAATTACTGTTAATATTTTCATATATGTGTTTAAAATTGGATCTTTGAGATGTAACAATGAAGTGCTTTTTCTACCTAGAATTGTCATCACTTTATCACTTCAGGTATAGGTATTGAGTCACAGGTTAAAAAATTAAAATGCTAGGGGTCGGAGTGATAGTACAGCAGATAAGGCATTTGCCTTTTGTGCAGTCAGTCTGGTTTCAATCCTTGTATCTCATATGGTCTCCTGAGCACTATCAAAAATCCCCATCTCTTTTTTTAATATAAAATCTTTATTTAAGCACCATGATTAAAAGCATGATTGTGTTGGGTTTTAGTCATAAACAGAACACCCCTCTTCACCAGTCAACATTCCCACCACCAGTGTCCTCCCTCCCTCCTTCCCCACCTCTCCTGTATTCGAGACAGGCATTCTACTTCTCTCATTAAGATTGTCATGATGTTAGTGTAGTTATTTCCCTAACTGCACGTCCTGCTTTTTGTGGTGAGTTTCATATTGTGAGCTGGTCCTTCCAGCCTCATCACTATTGTCTCTGGGCATTATTACAATAATGTCTTTAATTTTTCTTAAAACCTGTAGATGAGTGAGACTCATCTTCCTCATCATCACCCTTCCCAACTCACTAATTTTGTGGATCAGTTTCCCCTTATGTTGTCTTTGTCTCTTTGTTGCTGCCTCCTTAAGATCTTTATAACTGTGTATATAGAGATCATTCTGTATCTGCCTCTTTTGTTCCAGCTGACTTCAGTCAGCACGATATCCTCTAGTTCCATCCATGTTGTTGCAAATTGCATGATTTTGTTCTTTCTTAGAGCTGTATGATACTGTGTTTTGTGCATATACCATAGCTTCTTGATCCATTCATCTATCATTGGGCATTTGGGTTGTTTCCATATCTTGGCTATTGTAATAAGTGCAACAGTGAACAGGGTATATCCTGTGAATCCTCTTGAATTAATGTTTTTCTGCATGGGTTAGATTCCAAGTATTTGGGGTTGTATGGCAGTTTTATTCCTATTTTTTGGAGCACTCCATTTTACTTTCCATAGAGGTTGGACCAGACAACATTCCCACCAGCAGTGGATGAGAATTCCTTCCTCGCCACAATCCTGCCAACGCTAGCTATTTTCAGATTGTTTTTTGATTGAGATTATACCTTACTGTTTTGATTTGCATTTCTCAAATTATGAGTGAAAAGCACTTTTGGGGAAGGGGGTTCGATTTTGGCTTTGGTTTTTTGGTCCACATCCATCTGCACTCCAGTAGCTCCTAGTAGGCTCAGGGAACCATATGAGATGCATGATACTGAACCCTAGTAGGTCACAATCAAGGCAAACACACTAACTACCCTTTGTGCTATCAATCCAGCCCCTGAAAAGCACTTTTTATATTCTTATTGGGCATTCGTTTGTCTTTGAGGAAGTGTTTTTGTGTGAGGTATTGAATTGAATTATTTATTATTAAGTCTAGTGAGTGCTTTATAGATCCTTGATATTAACCTTTTATCAAAAGTTCTGTTTTGTTAGCCTTTTTTTAGAGGGAATATAAGTGTGATGTTTAATATGTACTTATTTGGCTTATTTTACTTTTGTAATTTTTATTATGGTACTAATTTTTCTTTTTCTCTTTTTAGTCTGCTATTTTCAATTTTCAGAGCCTGTTGACAGTAATCTTGCTGTTAATATGTACCTGTGCTTATATCCGATCCTTAACACCCAGCCTCCTGGACAGAAATAAAACTGGGTATGTTTCTAATGATCACCTAAATTTTCTTACAGAAAAGGGTATAAATTTTTATAAAGGCAATTAAATTTCTTACATGGAACTTTTTACGTTTATCTGTAATAACTTTATACATTATTTTCTCCCCTTATATTTAAAAAATACTGCGCTCACAGTATCTTAGTAAAGTACAGATTAGAAGTTATCTGGAATTTATTAAACAAACAAAAATCAGTATAAAATGTGACTTTATTTTCCCTCTTTTTTAGTTTTGGGTCACACCCATCCCCAATCAAGGGTTATTCCTGGCTCTGTGCTCAGAAACCACTCCTGACACTACCCAGGGACCACATGGGATGCCAGGGTTTGAACCTGGGTCAGTCAGCCACATGAAAGGCGAACACCCTACCTGTTGTGCTATCACTTCAGCCCTTGTGACTTTTTTTAATAGGGAAGTAAAGATAAAATTCAGGCAATGTATTTCTTCATTTGTATTAAGTAATTGGGAAATTTGGTTATTTGTTGAAAAAAATAATTGTCATGCCAGTACATAACTGCTATAATCATATATGCTTCCTGTTTTTATCTCTTGAGGGTTGGGGTAAACTGCAGGAGAAGCATAGGGGACTTATCCTGTAGATGTTCCAAAGACCATCTGGTTCCAGTATGGAATGGGACCCTACCCTTTGCCAAGTTTCTAATCCCACCAATTGAGCTTTTCCCCCAGTACTTTCTGTGTGTTAAAACAGCTATCTTAGGGGTTTATTTAACTTAAAGAGTATAAAAATTAACATTTGAGCTTGTCAGTACCTACAATTATACATTCAAACATTTCATCCTTCCCTCTGAATTTTAGCTTAGCATGACAACCATACAAAACTAAAGGTTTTTAAGTGTACTGTTTTTAGGAACTGGAGAGAGTACCAGGGTTTAAGGCACTTGTTTGCATGTGGTCTATCCTAGTTCAATTCCTGGTACCACATATGGTCTCCTGAGCACAGAGCCAGGAGTGATCCATGAATAGAGCATGGAGTCATACCTGAGCACTGTCAGGTGTAACCCAAAACATAAAAGATAATAATAAAACCCCATATTTATAATGTGGGAATAAGTTATTCAATCAAATGAAGAGACTAGGGTTCAGAGAGATCGTACAACAGGTAGGGTACTTCCTTCATGTGGCCTACCCAGGTTTGATTTCCCCAGCATCTATATGGTCTCCTTAGTCTATGAGGAGTGATTGCTGAGCACAGAGCCAAGACTAAGCCCTGAGCTCAACTAGGTGTGGCTGGGGAAAAATAAAGAACAGGATATTTTAAAATAAAAAATACCTTGCCCTCTTGCATAATTGTAAATTTCTTTATGTCATGATTCTTGCCCTCTTGCATAATTGTAAATTTCTTTATGTCATGATTCTATCTTGATTATCAGTCTATACCTTATTTTATTATTTTACGTAATAAAATGAACTAATAAAGTACTTCAAATAATACAGAAATACATGTTATTTAGTCAGAAGGGTGAAGATATCTAAAAGATAATGATAAATATTAAACTTTCATTGCCTTAATACATAACTATAAATTTCTTTAGTCATAGTTGTACCTTGATACTAGCCTGTATCTTATTTTATTCTTTTAAGTAATAAAAGGATTAGTAATAACACATAAATGTTAATTTTAAGTCTCTTTAATATTTTACTCTGAATTCTAATAGGCACTAAAATAAAGATTCTTAAAAATAGCCATTTTTTGTTTGTACACTTTACTGGCTATGCTTAAGGTTTCTGGATATGTTTTCAGGAATCATTCCTGATGAGCTCAGAATTTTTAAAGGGAGATGGAGGCAACATGTGTCATAGTATATAAACCAGACAGCATTAAATTAAAGCCGAGTTCAAGTCAACTAGGATTGTTTTCTTATTAAGGTTATGATAAATGACTTTATGATGAAATTACCTTAACCATTGTTTCTAATATAATGTTATAAGATGTTTATACTTTTTTGCTAATGTTAAAAAGAAAATATATTGCATGTGGAAATGCCTGCATCTCATTCCTTTGGGGGCAGGAATACATCCATAACATGCTATATTAAAAGAAAAAAGGAGTTTTCAGGGCTACCAACCTTACAGTAGAGGTTGAGTAGTAGTATATTTCTCCTACACAAAGGACCAATTATATAGTATCTCTATGTTTTAAAATGTATCCACTATTGTCAGCTGAAAGCATTTTTTAAATCTGTTCATATTTAGTTAAATGTTGAGGCCATTTTATATTGAACATTAACAAATATTTTGTATAAGAAATTTTATAGACCATTATTTTATGTAGTAAATATTTTTATGAAACTCAAACTTTTTTTATTATAGTGAGATTCTATAGTTAAACTAGAGATGTTTAGATAGACTGAACAAAATATGTTCTTGATGACTTTTTAAAATAGCTTAAATTTTTGTTGCTTTAAGTAATAAAGAACTTTAAAATAACAGAAAATATACATTACTATTTCATCTTATTTTCAACTTCCACAGAAGCTGCACTAGTCTATGATCATGATTTTAAACTGTTTTGTGGATTTCAAAATGCCCTAAGAGGAGCTCTCATCTATTCCTTCAACCAGAGTAAATTTCAGTGAAGATTTTAGAGACACAGAGCCATAGCTTTGCAGATCACTAATGAGTTATCTTCCATTTTTTATAAAATATAAGCTAATTTAATTATATCTGGAGTTAGATCCGTCAACGGACATAATACTTGTTAGCTATTTTTACATACTGGAATTCTATTCAAAAATTTTGAATAGAATTTAATCTATTTAACAACTGAATGAGTGCTATTAAAGGAAAAGATACGTTGTATTGAACTTAGGCAATCAAACTCTTATATTAGTCAATGATATTTTTATGGATTATATATGATTATTATTTTTTGGCTTTTATGCCATAATAAAATTACTCTACCTCTCAGACTATTCCTCAAAATATATATTTTTCTACATTTTATTTACTTTGGACTAAGAATCTTTTTGCATTAAGGTCAGAAGTTATGTTTCCAAGGATAATCTATATAAAACAAATTGTTTTGATTATGATGACTCATTAGCTTACCCTCTGATACCACATGTAGTCAAATTTTTAAGAACTGATTGATGATAGATAAACTGTTGTGTTCTGTGTTCACATATATGTGGTAGTTCAGTATCAAACAGAAAGTTAGTTTTGATACAAAGCATAAGAAGTTAAAATGCTAGTATATGAAATGAATTCTCTTTCCCTATATTGAGTTTTTTTTTCATTCTGTACAGATTGTTGGGCATATTTTGGAAGTGTGCTCGAATTGGTAAGTGTCTATAAAGTGCTATAAAGCTATTAGCCAGTTAAAGTACAGTCAAAGAAACAAATGTTAGCTTTGAAATTGTAGCTTCCCTCGTTTTGTATATTTTTGCTAAGCTTAGTGAATTGCACCAAGTTGTCATAATGCTTCCTTAGCAATGAGATCAAACATACAGAGTCTTTATAATGTTATTATACATTCCACATTTTAAGTCCATTATAGAACAATCTGTGTTATGCATACATGCATGTTTGTAAAGCGTGTGAATTTTGAGTGTTTAGTATGTACTCTTCTGATAATAGGATAAATTTCCCATCTAATAAAAGGTTTGATGCACAAACTTGTAAATATAATTATCTTGAGCTCTATACTGTCATTGAATATTATTTCTTGCTTTTATTAGCTGTTTTGAGGCCAGGATGGTTTCTGAATCTTCCAGTTTTCTTGCTCTATAATTAGAAGTCTGAAGTGCTTCACAATAAAGTACTTCTTTCGGGGCTTACATTAGTAATATATTGACTATTGGAACAAATATTTTTCAGGTAATTTAATGCGTTTTTAACATGTAATATTATTGCCCCATCGTTTTTTCTGTCTTTATTATCCTTTGACATTAGAATTTTAATCTATTGGGAGAATCATTAATTTTTGATTAGCTAAGCATAGATATATAGCCTATGTAATTGTCAGAATATTTGGCAATGACTTCAGATATTTTTAGTTGTCTTAGAGTGGCATGGTTCTGTGTGTTATTATACAAGGACAGCCCCATAGTCAGATTAGCCCAATATGTTAGTAGTTCCTAAATTCAAAAGGCCCAGTGTGGTTTAGAAATCAAAAGTATGAAGTGACTGAAATTCAGTTATACTTACTATCTTCAAACTCTGAAATAACAGAAGAAATCTTAATAACTTCAAAATAAACTGAAAATGATAAAAAGACAAAGTAGCACATAATGTAAGTATATGTACCTCTGAATCAAGTCACTCAGAAAAAGAAAGTATATTGTCAAGGGTAATGTATTTATATTGGAAAATATCTCAAACTGCAAAGAAAAAACAATGCTACAGCAAAAGCAAAGATAATTTGTTTGAATTAAAAAATGTCATTGTGTTAAATTAATACTATTGAATACTAAAATTTATTTTAAAATATAAAGTCTGGATTGAGCTTTCATCCCAGAATTATCAAGTTACTATCTCATGAAATACTTGTAATTTTTTAGTCTTATTTACATGATAAATTGGAGGTGTGTAAACAGCATCATTCTCTAGTCATTCAAAGTAGCATTTTGTTCACAGGTGTTACTTAAGGAATCTAGTTTGTAAAGAATAAAGGAGGGAGAAAGGTAAATAAAACCAGAAATTTTAAAAGCATCAACTTTGTGGTTTTCTTAATTTTATGTGATATGAATCACTTTTTTTCTAGATTGGTCATTTCTCTGAACTCTGAATGCCACAGTTCCATTAAAGTATTCATTCTGCCGATTATGTAGAAGCATTAAATTTTTATTTTGGCAAAATGGCTTAGAAAACACTGATGCTGATTGTGTGCCTTCTTAACCACATGTCCTTCTCTTACCTTCACAAAGAATATATCCACAAAGGATGCAATTTTAATAGGAAAGGGGACAGCCAAATGATCTTATCATATTATAGCAACTGTTTCACATTCACTTATACAGACCTAAGTCCAGACAAGAAGTAACATTCTTAAACAAGTTCTCAGCCAAATATGTTTAACTCTACCACATGGAAATCTCTTTTAAGAAAATTAAGAACAGGAAAATGAAATCCATGTGTAAATTACACTCTCAGTTAAAGAATGAAAAAAGAGAAGAACTTCCTCAAAAAAAAAATTTGTTACAGTTTGATAATATGTTCTCTTTAGGTTTTCTTTAATTAGAATAATTGCCCATAAATAGAAAATTATCAAGTATTTATTTGTGTATACTAAACTTTATGAATATTTTCATTGAGGAAATAATAAATTGACTCTTAACAGTTTTACTATATAGCATTTGTCATGCTTGCATGTGCCTGACCCTGAACATACATGGGTTCAATCCCTGGCATTCTATATGGTCCCACAAGCCTGCCATGAGAAATTTCTGAGCACAGAGCCAGGAGTAACGCATCACCGGGTGTGGCCCAAAAAATTCAACAACAAAAAAAGAATGTTGGTTGTTAAAGATTACTGAAAAAAAAATCTCATGTTAAATACCATAGCATAATTAAAGAAGAGCCCATTTTACAAGAGGAACTCATATGGAATTAGTACATCGATAAAGCATAAAATACCCTTATCATCTGTGGAGCCTTTCAATTACTCTTAGGCATGAGCTTTATCTTGATTCTTAATGTTTCTCTCTCAGATAGTAATAGCCTTGTCATATCCATGTTAGCCAGTCACTTAATAGTATCTTCCTTTCTTTTGAACAGGTGAACGAAAGAGTCCTTATGTAGCAGTGTGCTGTATAGTGATGGCCTTCAGCATCCTTTTCATCCAGTAACTTGACAAAATGCCAGAACTTAATTGTCATCATATTTCAATATGAACAAAAGGACTTTGTCTACAGATAAAATGGAATGGATGGTTTACCCTTTTATCTCTGAACATTGAATGAGATAAATTTCCAGCTGCTGTTCTCTATATTTTTACATTATTGGACCAATGTTCTATATTAATTAGGATGTAAACATTACTACTTAAAGAGTTTGACGTGTTTATAATTGTACAGTCACCAGAATATTAGATTCTACAAGTATCTTTCTGTTGTGTCAGATACCAGTTTTTAGTAAGGTATCTCTAGGGCACAGAATAAAAAACAGAAGTGGAAATTTTCTTTCATTGTGATTTGTCAATGGTAAATCTTTGAGACATTTTTAGAAGACCAGCATTTTAATTGGAGGAAAAGTTCAAATTGTATTGGTAAGAATTGCATTATTTAATGTAATGCTTGCATTACAAACCATTTTGAGCATTAAATAATACCTCTACTAGCAAATTCTATAGATAATGACAATTGTTTATTTAAGCCTGTAAATTTCTTAAAGGAGAACCATATAAGATGTAACAGTAGTATTGGGAAAATGTTCATATGTAACAGAAAAGAGTTTAAATCTTTCTGTTAGAAGAGATCACTAGTGTGGTCATTTCTTAAGCCTCTCTGGTCAAATGTAGATAAATGTCTTAAGCAGAAATTTGACTAGCTAACTCTTATTCTCTGAAAAATGCTGTACTGGGAGTGAAAGAGCAAAATAGAGAAATTGCAGTATAATAATCCTAGATGGGTTCGTCATTCTTAATGTCAGGTCTTCAAAGATGAGACACTATTTTAATTGTCCCTAAAATACAAACTGTATTTTTGAGGTGTGTGTGTGTGTGTGTGTTTTAAATACAGCACTTTATATCTGGTCTATGTTTTGTCTTTCAGCTGGAATATTGTATAATTTAGTCAGTGAAAATGAAATTTTTAAATCTATATATTTTCCCCTGGCTTGTTTTTTTTTATACATACTAATAAAGGCAGACCTTTACTGATGTTCAGTGGAGGCAAGAGGAACATTGGGATGCTGACTTAAAATCTTTGTGAAATTTGATTAAAATTTAAGATTATATGAGCTTAAATATCTTGGCTGAAAAAGGTATATAGTTTTAAGTAGATAGCATTGTCTGCTATACCATTTTAAAAGTCGTAAGAAACTTTTCTTAAATGAAAAGTATTTTACAACATTTTAAAGTAAGTCTTCAAGTAGCTCCTTCTGCAAAAACAAAGTTTTGAAAGCTAGTGTTTTTAAAGACCACTCTGTTTATTTGGGTAGCATTCTAGGAAATTCCTAAGAAAAACTTATTTGCTAATAAGTTATTACAAACTGGGAATGTTTGCTTGCTTTACATTTTTTGGCATACGTATAACTAGTTGAAAGAAGTATATTTTGCTTTAAGCAGAATCAGATTGTGATAATTGTTCCCATTCTGAACTGTCTCTTGGGCTTATCATTTTAAGGACTTTCAGAGTATCTACTCAAAAGGAACTCTACTTTTCTTGTACAAGGGGCAAGTCACCTTTTGGGGTCTGTTTTCTTTTTAATGTATCATTATTTAGGAGTGGAGGTCCAGGGGTGCCACGCCTGAAGTTCTTTTTGTTTTGCTTTGTTTTGTTTTTTATGTGGTGCCAGGAATTAAACCCAGCTCTGCTGTGTACAAGGCAACAACTTTACCCACTATCCTCTCTGTCCCTAGGGTCTCTTTTGTGCATTTTTTTGTTTGTTTTGGTTTTTGGGTCACACCCAGCAGTGGAGGGATTTGAACCACTGACCTTCTGCATGAAAATGCAAATGCCTTACCTCCATGCTATATCTCTGGCCCCAGGGTCTCTTTTCTGAGTGGTAGTTTATTATCCAAATTTTCCAGAGAATATGTTGAATATTTTTTTATGAAAAATGAAAGGATATTCTAGATCATCAGTTCTAAGACAATTCAAAAGAGATAGGAGAAAAATAGTTTCTTTGGAAATTGTGTGATAATATAAACATTTTCAGTGTTGGAAGTAACTTATTTCTGACCTCTTCCATTCTGACATTTTGAAACTAGCTCTTTGGGAGTTAGGAAGAAACTGTTTATGAATAATTGCATTTAAACATTTGTATTTTATCAAAGACTTAACACACAAGTCTTTTTCTGCCAAGAGGGCAGCTTAGATAGTCTTAAAACAACAGCATTTTCAGATATCCTTCTTTGATTTTGGCATGGAGGTGGGATGCTGAAGAAAGTGATGAGCAGTCTAGATATCAAACAATGTTTCATAATCTCTCACAGAACTGGACAGGATGACAAAGGCAACTCCACAGGTGCTCCCATTAACCTTTCCAACATGTTTTGAGTCCATCTCTCCTGTAATTTGTTTTGTACTGATATTTATTTGGCTTCAGTTACACTGTTCGTATTTTCCAATCAAGATGGTCAATTAAAGGGCTCTGTTGAATTTTCTCTGTGGCTTAAAGTCCAGTCCAGTGTGTTGTTAATTCCTATGTTTCTGTGCCAGTCAGTATCCTGAATGTTTTTATATGCTTAAATTCAGAATAGTTCTTCCGGATAGGGCTATTATCATGTTATTAATGTTATTATTATTGATACTATTAATTTATATTAGATACTTTTATCTTAGTAATAGGATCAGTCTAGTTTTTTTATAGGGCAAAATAGAAGAGACTTGAATGAAAAAATTCAGTTTACAAAATCAAAAATAAATCTTTACCTAATTTTGTGAAAAAGACCTGGTGTTTGTAAATAGGGTATATTTCACCATTGTTTCAAGAAGCATTTTTAGAGTATATACAATTTGTTACCAAATTATGTAGATATTTTAAGTGTATCTTTGCTTCCCTGTAGTAGTTCATAATGTAGAGGGCGAGATATGAAGTTATTTAAAGACATGCAATGTGGAAGCATTTATTACTGAGATGATAGTATACTACAATAAAATATGTTTGGTAAGAATATGAATGAACTTCCAGAAAAGCAACAGGTAAGGTGAGCTTAAGAGCAATATGTAGAAGCTCCAGTGATATATATGAGTATCTAGCACTTGGGAATTTTTAAGACATAAGCTTAGGTAGGTGGGCAAAAGTTTGATACTACTTGTATTTTTCTCATTTCAATCATCTACCTCAAATGTAGTTGACTATATAGTCCATCTAGTGTAACAAAAAATTAAATACTTTCTTGATATGTAAACAAGCTTAGATAGATTTCATGCCAACTGTAGTGTGGGCCTCACTACCATGATGCACGCCACAAGATGGGTAACCAGTCAAGTATTTTTAGAAGTTATTTTGATGTTTGTGGAGACCACACAGGTAGTGCCCCAAGATCAAACTCAGGAATTTGAACATGCTAAGCATGTCTTTTTCCCCTTAGCCACACCCTTTCCCCTTAAGAATTCTATAATAAATCATCATGCTAAATACAGGTATTTAAATAAAATATAGCTGCTATGAAGTAATTGCACTGCCTACGTTTTCTTAGCGTCTCACAGAGAATGATTTTCACTAATTTAAGTGCTTGCACATTTTAAAAATTTTGAAACATTGTAGGAAAGTGCAAACAAAAGTAAAATTATTAGAGATCATTCTTGGATATCCAGTAGGGTAAATGTTCAAAACCACATATCTCAATTATGAACATTGTGAATGCTGAACAACCTCAATGCCTTCTATCTGTAAGTTGTTATTAGTTTTCAAAAGTAGCTTCATGATTGTCATTTGCACATTGCTTTCTGTGATTTTTTTGATTTGCCCCCAATGTAATCTGAAATGTTCCACCAATATAAGGAAAATGAGAGAGGGAGAAATACATTTATTGTGACTTTAAGAACACATTCTGCTTAAAACTAGAAGAAGGTAGTCCTACTCTGGATGGTTAGTTCAAATGACTTGTGAAATAAAATCAAAGTGAACTTGAGTCTCCTAGTTTTATTGTTAGATGAGTGAAAGAGGTTAGAAAACTCATTTTTTACTATGATGGCAACAAAAACTCCTGCTTATGAATTTTATTTCATGACTTATTTATTGGGAATTCTTAATGAATCTTAAAACTTTTCAGACTATAGGGGTCAGAGCGGTGACGCTAGAGGCAGTGCGTCTGCCTTGTAAGTACTAGCCTAGGATGGACCATAGTTCGATCCCCCTGCGTCCCATATATGCCAGGAGCGATTTCTGAGTGCATAGCCAGGAGTAACCCCAGAGCGTCAAGGAGTGTAGCCCAAAAAACAAACAAAACTTTTCAGACTTTTTTTCTCGCTCATGGGATTTAAAAAAAATAAAAGATAGTATTATAATAATACCCAGAGACAATAGAGATGAGGGCCTGCCCACGATATAAAGCTTACCACAAAGAGTGGTGAGTTCAGTTAGAGAAATACCTACACAACTATCGTGAGATGGAGGGCATTTGTGGTGGGAAGGTTGCACTGATGAAGGAGGTGTTCTTTTTCATGACAAACCCAACTACAAACAAGTTTGTAATCATGTGCTTAAATATAGTTTAAAAAAAAATAACAAAAACTAGCAAAGCAAATTCAACTAGTACAAAAAAGTTTGACAAATTTGTATGGTGATGAAAATTACAGAGGGAGAAAGTTCACCTTATGCTATGACATGGCAGAGATAGAGCAAATATCTGCCATTTCCTGCCCAAAATATTTGAGTTGTGTCATTCAGAGTCAGATTGTTTAGTCAATTTGTGCCATTTATTAAGAAATATAAGACTTTGTATGTACTTCTGCCTTGTGTGGGGAGCCATAGTCTGTGTTGACTGTGACAAATCCTTATAACGACTGTTACTAAAAAGACTGCACCCACAACCATGATACCCTTCAACAGACGAATGGCTAAAGAAACTGGTACATATACACAATGGAGTATTACGCAGCTGTCAGGAGAGATGAAGTCATGAAATTTTCCTATACATGGATGTACATGGAATCTATTATGCTGAGCAAAATAAGTCAGAGAGAGAAAAGCGCAGAATGGTCTCACTCATCTATGGGTTTTAAGAAAAATGAAAGACATTCTTGCAATAATTTTCAGACACAAAAGAAGGGCTGGAAGTTACAGCTCACCTCATGAAGCTCACCACAAACAGGGATGAGTTTTGTTAGAGAAATAACTACATTTCGAACTATCCTAATAATGAGAATGTATGAAGGAAATAGAAAGCCTATCTAGAATACAGGCAGGGGGTGGGTGGGGAGCAGGGAGACATGGGACATTGGTGATGGGAATGTTGCACTGGTGATGGGTGGCGTTCTTTACATGACTGAAACCCAAACAACACAATCATGTCTGTAATCAAGGTGTTTAAATAAAAAATATATTAAAAAAAGACTGTGCACCCAAGTAAATTACAAAACTAGAATTTTACTTTGAATTCGAAAAAACATTTTAGATGGGACTTATAAAACAGTATAGTGCTTTCTTTAGGCATAGACCTTTCTTCATTGCTTCATTATAACTATTATTTAATACATATTTATAGAGAAAAGTCACAACAATTTTTTTCTAATTCAAGCCCCCAAAATTTTAAAGTGTCTGCCGAGCAGAATAGTTTGAGAGCAAAATCTTTTAACAATTTAGAATTTGTATTTATGTTCTTACCATTTGTTGGGGAGTAAGAAGGAATATCTATTAGAAATAAGGATAAATCCCTTCACACATACTTTGTGGAGAATGAGAATACTCAGGGACCTCAAAATACCTAGACACTACTGTTTAAGCTTTATTTGTAGACATAATGTGTGATTTTTGAAGATTTGTAATCAAATTGCTAAGCATGTAATGTATGGGGAATTGCATTTGAGGCCACCCCAACTGTGCAAGATTTAGCTTTGTACTCAGGAATCACTCCTGGCAAGGGCCTTGTGGGGTGCCAGGCATTAAATTTACTTGTAAGTATGGAAGGCATGGAGGGATTTAAGGTTAGCATCAAGAAAGTATTTGCATTATTGAACTGTTAAAATCATCCTCAGACTACCTCAAACCAAAAATTTGTTATTGGAAGTTAAAATATATGGAAGATAGTTAAGAATACTCCAACAATATTTTTATCGGAGCCCTAAAAAAAAAGATAGCATATTCTTTTGATTTCATTGAACAGAACTATTTATTTCATACATGTTTGAAGTAAATATTTACTCTTTATATGTTTTCCAATCTTCACTAATGAAACTATTGCCTATAAACTCTAAAAGCCGATCCCCCCCCCCAACTTTACCCTAAAAACTGGGAAAACATAGTGACTCAAGTATAAGCTGAGGTGGAAAATGCAGCAGCCACTGGTAAATTTCAAAAATAAAAATATATACCCAAAACAATTATAATAATTGAGGAATCAGTAAATAAATAAGTAAATAAATACATGTTACATTTACGATACATATTGTTTGACATACTGTATACCGTGAAAATACCACATTAACCCATAGTATTCAATGGCAACTTCAATAAAGTGAATAAACTATTTAATAAAGTGAATAGAATGCTTTATTTAAGACAATAAAGCATTGTAAATAAATGGTTAAAAATCCTGAATCCGGGGGCCGGGTAGGTGGCGCTGGAGGTAAGGTGTCTGCCTTGCAAGCGCTAGCCAAGGAAGGACCGCGGTTCGATCCCCCGGCGTCCCATATGGTCCACCCAAGCCAGGGGCGATTTCTGAGCACATAGCCAGGAGTAACCCCTGAGCGTCAAACGGGTGTGGCCCAAAAACCAAAAAAAAAAAAAAAAAATCCTGAATCCTTATACTCCAAAACTCATGATTATTAGTATTCAGGATTTATGAACATTTATTTACAGGACTTTACTGCCTTAAATGGTTTTTCACTTAAGTATATGTGCCGTTGAATATTGTGGGTTCAATAGTTCAGTGGCATCCAGTTCAGTTCAGCAGCTGACCTCTCCAGCTCAGCCACAGCTTGTGGGCTGAGCGGAAGCACCGCCCCCTCCAGCAGACAGCAGAAGACGGCTGGAGACTACACGCATGTGATTCGGAGTAAGCACACTGACTCAAATAACCTGTATGACAGTTCAGGTTTTTTGGCACAAATTTTATGCCGGAAAAAAACTCGGCTTATACTCGAGTGTATACAGTAAATCTGGAATACGATGAGTACATTCTGTTGTAAAATGATGTTTGTGTTTAGGAACTACAGAACATAATACAAAGATGAAAAGAGAGTTGGATGATTAAAAACTGGAGGTAATAGCACTGAAAGCATAGTTAAGAATATTCCAATCCTTGGGCTGGAGAGATGGGATGAAGGTAGGGCATTTGTCTTGCATGCACAAGAACTGTTTTTCGAAGCCCGGTGAGTGATTTCTGAGTGTAGAGCCAGGAGTAACTCCTGAGCACTGTCGGGTGTGACCAAAAAAAAAAAAAAAAAAAAGTTCCAAGCCTCATTCGGGTCATTTAATGGTAGTGGTCTTCAAACACCAGTTTGCAAATGTAGAAAAAGTAAAAGCTAGTGGTGTATAGCAATATTAATAGTTGGCCTTTGGCTGATGTACTGACAGGTGTTGGCCCTCAAGTTTAAAAACGTTGAACAGAGTTAATGGATCTTTTTTGTTTGTTTTGTTTTTGTTTTGTTTTGTTTTTTGGGCCACACCCGGCATTGCTCAGGGGTTACTCCTGGCTGTCTGCTCAGAAATAGCTTCTGGCAAGCACGGGGACCATATGAGACACCGGGATTCAAACCAACCACCTTTGGTTCTGGATCGGCTGCTTGCAAGGCAAACGCCGCTGTGCTATCTCTGCGGGCCCCGAGTTAATGGATCTTAATACAAAATTAAAAGTAATTCTTTTGAGATAAATGAGCCACACCCTGTCATGCTCAGGGCTTAGTCGTGGCTGTTAAGTAATCATTCTTGGTAGTGTTTGAAGGGCCCTAAGTGGAGTCAGGGATCAAAGTGCAGTTGTTTGTAAGACTAACACCTTACTTCGCCTCTGTGTTATAACTCTGGCCTCTAGAATTTTTAAATGGAATCATCAGAGCCAATCTTTGATCTATCAGCTAAGACTGAAAACAAAGGAGAATGAATAAGAGGCCAAAGAAACAAATAATATATTCCAAAATACAATGGGAAGGAAATTAGGACTTGAAGTGGTGGGAAAAATATAGGGAACCTGCATGAAGAATACATAAAATGAGAAATATGTAAATTAGGAATTAACAACAACAAAAAAAGCAGTGCCATACAGTAAGAGTTTGTTATTTTGTGTACATGCACTGTTCTCAGGTCTTACTCCTTATTGAGCTCAGGGATCAGTCCTGGTAGAGCTCAGGAACCATATGGTGTGACAGGGATCAAACCCAGGTTAAATATGTGCAAGGCAAGTTCTCTGTTTTCTCTAGTATTTCTAATCCAGCATACAATGCTCTAAATAATAAATGCATGCAAAAGAATTAGACCTTGCACAATGGAAGCAGCTGTGTAAGTGAGTAGTCTTTGCATCCAAAAATGAACTGAAACTCAACTAAGCAGGTAGTGAGAAAGAAAGACTAGAAGCTTCAAGGTGTGGCCTTGTTGAATCTAAATACAACTGGCTTAGGAATCAGAAATGATGAAATAGAAGAGAGAGTAGCCCAATAGTCACATCATGTTAACAAGGTTAGATATCAAATTTGTAACATTTTATCTATAAAGTGGTCCAGCTTCATTGCTGCCATCTATTTTACATAACCCCTCCAAACCCCCACCAGCACTTCTGTTGTCTCTTCTGATAGAAACTTTAAATGGAAAGGAATTTAGTAGCAATCCCTCTAAAAATACCCATGACATTCTTCAAAGAAGTGGATCAAACACTTCTGAAATTCATTTGGAACAATAAACACCCATGAATAGCTAAAGCAATCCTTGGGAAAAGAAATATGGAAGGTATTACTTTCCCCAATTTTAAACTATACTATAAATCAATAGTTATCAAAATAGCATGATATTGGAATAAAGACAGATCCTGAGGTTAGTGGAATAAGCTTGAGTACTCAAGTGTATGCCTGAGGAACATACACTCAATTTTTGATAAAGGGGCAAGAAATACTAAATGAAGCAAGGAAAGCCTCTTCAACAAGTGTTGTTGGCGCAACTGGTTAGCCACTTGCAAAAAAAGTGAACTCAGACTCCCAGCTAACACCATGTATGAAGGTAAAATCCAAATGGATTAAAGGCCTTTATATCAGACCTGAAACCATAAGGTATAGAGAACAAAATGTAGGTAAAATACTCCATGATATTGTGACTAAAGGCATCTTCAAGGAGGACACAGCACTCTCCAAGCAAGTGGAAGCAGAACAGACAGATGGGAATATATTAAGCTGAGAAGCTTCTGCACCTCAATAGTGCCTAGGATACAAGAGCCACCCACTAAATGGGAGAAACTATTCACCCAATACCCATCAGATAAGGGACTAATATCCAAAATATACAAGGCACTGACAGAACTTTACAAGAAAAACAACAACAACAACATCTAATCCCATCAAAAAATAGGGAGAAGAAATGGACACTTTGTTAAAGAAGAAATACAAATGGCTAAAAGGCACATGAAAAAAATGCTCCCCATCATTAATCATCAGGGAGATTCAAATCAAAACAACTATGAGGTACCATTTCATGCCACAGCACACATCACAAAGAATGAGAACAAGCAGTGCTGGCAGGGATGTGGAGAGAAAGGAACTCTTTCACTGCTGGTGGGAATGCATTTTAGTTCAACCTTTATGGAAAACGATATGAAGATTCCTCAAAAAACTGGAAATTGAGCTCCCTATATGATCCAGCTATACCACTCCTAGAGATATACCTTAGGAACACAAAAATACAATTCACAAATCCCTTCGTCACATCTATATTCATTGCTGTGCTATTTACAATAGCCAGACTCTGGAAACAACCAAGATGCCCTGCAACAGATGAATGGCTAAAGAAACTGTGGTACATATTCACAATGGAATATTATGCAGCCATCAGGAGAGATGCAGTCATGAAATTTTTCTATACATGGATGTAAATGGAATCTATTGTGCTGAGTGAAATAAGTCAGAGGGAGACACAGAATAGTGTCATCTATGGGTTTTAAGAAAAATAAAAGACACTTTTGCAATAATTCTCAGAGACAGAAGAGATGAGGGCTGGAAGGTCTAGCTCACAATATGAAGCACACCACAAAGAGTGGTGAGTGCAGTTAGAGTAATAACTACACTGACAACTATCATATCGTGAATGAGGGAATTAGAAAGCCTGCCTCAAATACAGGCGAGGGGAGTGAGGAGGAGGGAGATTTAGGACATTGGTGATGGGAATGTTGCACTGGTGAAGGTGGGTGTTCTTTATATGACTGAAACCCAACTACAATCATATTTATAATCAAGGTGTTTAAAGATATTAAAAAAGAAAGGAACTTAGTAAATGTAAGTCAACCCAAACTTGATACAAGAGTTCACCATACCTTCTTAGTCTTAAGATTATTTTCTGACAGACATCTCCCAGCAACTCAATGTATCATAAACAAATCTCTGTCTTTCTAAACTAATATCCTTGTATATTTTCCAGTTTTTAATGTATACTAACTTGCTTTTTATTATTGAAACAGTCTAATCCTCTGAACTCTTGTTTCTTGCATTCCTTTCTTATGCCTACTGATTTACAGTTTAGTTCTATCATTTGTACCTGTGCAGGGCCAACCCAAAATATATGAATTCAAAATCACCAAGTGATTATACATTCCCACACTTTTGATTTTCTGTTTGATTTGATAGATGCCCATTTCTGAAACCAAAGAAGTACAAGAGCATTCTCCCTTACAAAGATGAATAATGAGTGAGTTATGGTGGAGAGCTAGCATGCTGTTACCATTATTTAAACCAAGGAAAACACTGTAGACAAGATGAAAGATCTAATAAAAATGTGTTCTTATTCCTGATTCTAAAACTTTAACAGCTGTCTTTTCCCATGTGGAGTAATGTTACATAAATAACTGCCAGGAAGCAGAGAAGCTGTGAAAAGATCCAACAAAATGATAGATGATCTTGGGTATCACACCCAATGGAGAGTTACAAGGAAATCTGTGGTCACTGTATTAGTGAGCCGGTGCTAGAGCAATCAGCACACTTCAGAGAACCGAGTCATGTATTTGTGCATTCTAAAGTTTCTATGTAAGCATAACACTTTATAGAAAATTTCTACTCCATCCAAATTGATTATTTTTGAACCAATCATAAAAATAGAAATTTGATTCTGAGAAAATAGTGCTATTAAGT
The DNA here is from genome assembly GCF_024139225.1 of Suncus etruscus. Lineage (NCBI taxonomy): Eukaryota > Metazoa > Chordata > Mammalia > Eulipotyphla > Soricidae > Suncus > Suncus etruscus. Next base: position 139,700,700 of record NC_064849.1, on the reverse strand, counting down.
TTAAATACAAAAATAAATGATTATTATTTTCCCACTGTGTTTAGTATTGGGACCACTCCCTGAAGTGCTCTGGGCCCAGCAACAATATTTGAGGCTACCAGCAGTGCTAATGTGGGTTGGGGGCCAGATCTGGATATTAATCAAACATGCTCTGCCACTTGAGCCACATTACCAATTTTTAATGCTTTATTTCTTTTAAGGGAGATCTTTATGACAGCCTATTTAACATTTAACCACATAATTGAGTAAGTAACAGCAGAAAAATTGCCCAACTAGTCACACACAAAAAAAGGATTAGACAACTGAGCTAGGCTTGCAAAAATAAACGCAATTTTCATTTCTCCAAGTCCAGGGATACAAGAATGTTCATAAGATTGAAAGCCAGAGTTTAACTCAGACTAAGAGTGATTCAGACCTGACCTACCAGGTTTGTGTCGCTGCCCAGCTCCGGGTGGGTATCCTGAGTTGCTAAATGTGACCAAAATTTAAAAGGGAAAATTTGTCTTGCCTAAGGCTAAAACAGGTAAAAGGGTGCTGGCAAAAACAGTCTTGCTGAAAAGATCATTTGGTATAGATAAATAAGTGGTAACAAAATGTATTACTTAAAACATAACAAAATAGCCATATCACGAATAAAAGCTCATCTTAAATTTCCTACACCATCTTATGTTCACTGAAATATGGATTTCATATATGTATATTTCCATATATATTTTTCTACACTTGTGGTGCCAGAAGCATCATTGAGCACAATGCTATAAACAAAATAATTATTCACCAAGCATGTGTTGTCTCTCCTTCCTTTCCCTAATTTTTACATAATATTAATCTATAAATATCAGCAAGAATTGCTTCACTCGTTAGCTACATCATGCTAAGACAACTATCCATGTCACCTGTAAAAAGAGTAGGAAAAAAAGGAAATTACTTTTACACTTTTTCCTCCAACTCAAATGGGTAATGTGTCAATAGCAACATCATAACAAGTGTATGAATACTCAATCATGCTTATTAAGCTGAAATGAACCCTTCTACACTTTAAATTTCGATCATTCCCTCCTACCCTCTGTCTCCATGTGGCAGTACTTGCTATAATCCAAGGATTTACATTAATGTAATATCCCCACAACTGACCACGCTAGCACAGTCACTAAGCAAGATATGCTCCTGTTCTCTGTACTTTCTATTCCTTCTAAGACAATTAACTTCTGAAGGATAAGTTATATGCCTGAGAGATAAGATAATGAGCCCCTATTTAATCATAGGACACTTTAATCCTGCACCTAAAACTGAATGTAGTATTTTATCACTACAAATATAAGTGTAAAAGTTATAGGAGATTTTCAAATTGAAAATAAAGATGATGGGGCTGGAGTCCCATAGCACAGCTGGAAAGGTGTTTATCTTGGACAAAGCTAACCCAGTATCATTAAATGAAGTACCTACATGTATATGGTGAAGGAGATCAATTGCTAGCGTACCATATATGAATACAGTTCTACTAAACACTACAGACCACAGAATATAATGTTCCCAGTCTACTCAAAGAAATCAGGGGATCTGGGAAGAGAGGCAGCATAAATATAGAAATTTGAAAAGTGAGCTAAGACTGAATGTATTAAGCAAGGTTTCTTAAACTCCACTCATAAGCCCTTTTCATCAGAAAAAATTTACATGTCCTTGCTATAAAATAGATACATAAAGAAGCATTAACTTTATACTTTGTGATAGTAAATCACAAAGAATTTCATTTAAAAAATGTTAAGTTTCTGTTCACTCTAGGCAAAAACTGGATGCTGAAAGGGGATAAAGTGATTTGCATGGTACCCTTTTATTACCAATAGTACAAACCAGGAGAGAGAGAGAGAGAGAGAGAGAGAGAGAGAGAGAGAGAGAGGAGAGAGAGAGAGAGAGAGAGAGAGAGAGAGAGAGAGAGAGAGAGAGAGAGAGAGAGAGAGAGAGAGAGAGAGAGAGAGAGAGAGAGAGAGAGAGAGAGAAGTAAAATGGCTTACCTAGAGGGCAGCATGTGAGGGTGTTTGGAAGGGATACTGGGAACATTGGTGGTGGGAAATGTACAGTGGTGAAGGGTGGTGTACATTCTATGACGGAAACTCAGCCATGAAGAATTTTGTAATCATGATGATTAAATAAATAATTATGTTTAAAATACATAAAATGATTTATGGAAAAATGCTTTATAGAAAAAATAAAATAATCAATCAAAAACTTTTTTAATTTCCTTGCCCATGAAGTCATGATCCACAGTTTTTTTTTTTGTTTGTTTGTTTGGTTTTTTTTTGTGGTTTTTGGGTCACACCCGGCTGTGCTCAGGGGTTTTTCCTGGCTCTGTGCTCAGAAACTGCTCCTGGCAGGCACGGGGGACCATATGGGACGCCAGGATTCGAACCGATGACCTTCTGCATGAAAGGTAAACGCCTTACCTCCATGCCATCTCTCTGGCCCCAAAACAGAGGGGATTTTTTTTGTTTGTTTCTTTGGGGCCACACCCGGTGTTGCTCAGGGGTTACTCCTGGCTGTCTGTTCAGAAATAGCTCCTGGCAGGCACAGGGGACCATATGGGACACCGGGATTCGAACCAACCACCTTTGGTCCTGGATCGGCTGCTTGCAAGGCAAACGCCGCTGTGCTATCTCTCCGGTCCCATGATCCACAGTTTTAAAAGATGGTACAATGGGAGACCAGAAGCTCAGAGCCCCACCCAGACCCTCCCTAAGGAGCCGCATGGATAGTGGGGGAAGGCCTAGGGTACCTTCAAGCTCCATCAAGGGACCCAACTCACTGGCTTGCCCAGGCGTGTGGCCCGGGGAAGCCCTGGAGATCTGGAGCAAGGCGGCAGAGGGGTGCTGGGGTTACCCAAGTCCCGCACCCCCCCTAGGCCTGGCCAAGCAGGCCTCCGGCATGGCGGGGGCCTGCCAAACCTCCTCCTGCTAGACTCCCGGCTCCCAGGAAGGAGAGATCCTTCAAGAAGCTGGGAGACCAGAAGCTCAGAGCCCCACCCAGACCCTCCCTAAGGAGCCACATGGATAGTGGGGGAAGGCCTAGGGTACCTTCAAGCTCCATCAAGGGACCCAACTCACTGGCTTGCCCAGGCGTGTGGCCCGGGGAAGCCCTGGAGATCTGGAGCAAGGCGGCAGAGGGGTGCTGGGGTTACCCAAGTCCCGCACCCCCCCTAGGCCTGGCCAAGCAGGCCTCCGGCATGGCGGGGGCCTGCCAAACCTCCTCCTGCTAGACTCCCGGCTCCCAGGAAGGAGAGATCCTTCAAGAAGCTGGGAGACCAGAAGCTCAGAGCCCCACCCAGACCCTCCCTAAGGAGCCACATGGATAGTGGGGGAAGGCCTAGGGTACCTTCAAGCTCCACCAAGGGACCCAACTCACCGGCTTGCCCAGGCATGTGGCCCGGGGAAGCCCTGGAGATCTGGAGATCTGGAGCCGGGAGTCTAGCAGGAGGAGGTTTGGCAGGCCCCCGCCATGCCGGAGGCCTGCTTGGCCAGGCCTGGGGGGGGTGCGGGACTTGGGTAACCCCAGCACCCCTCTGCCGCCTTGCTCCAGATCTCCAGGGCTTCCCCGGGCCAAACGCCTGGGCAAACCGGTGAGTTGGGTCCCTTGGTGGAGCTTGAAGGTACCCTAGGCCTTCCCCCACTATCCATGTGGCTCCTTAGGGAGGGTCTGGGTGGGGCTCTGAGCTTCTGGTCTCCCAGCTTCTTGAAGGATCTCTCCTTCCTGGGAGCCGGGAGTCTAGCAGGAGGAGGTTTGGCAGGCCCCCGCCATGCCGGAGGCCTGCTTGGCCAGGCCTAGGGGGGGTGCGGGACTTGGGTAACCCCAGCACTCCTCTGCCGCCTTGCTCCAGATCTCCAGGGCTTCCCCGGGCCACACGCCTGGGCAAGCCGGTGAGTTGGGTCCCTTGGTGGAGCTTGAAGGTACCCTAGGCCTTCCCCCACTATCCATGCGGCTCCTTAGGGAGGGTCTGGGTGGGGCTCTGAGCTTCTGGTCTCCCAGCTTCTTGAAGGATCTCTCCTTCCTGGGAGCTGGGAGTCTAGCAGGAGGAGGTTTGGCTGGCACTGGTAAGCTCTGCCCAGTCTACATTTTCAAAATCGCGCGGGGGCTATTGCCCCCGCGCACAAGAAACATTAATAGTACTCTCACAAGAAACATTAATAGTACTCTCACAAGAAACATTAATAGTACTCTCACAAGAAACATTAATAGTACTCTCACAAGAAACATTAATAGTACTCTCACAAGAAACATTAATAGTACTCTCACAAGAAACATTAATAGTACTCTCACAAGAAACATTAATAGTACTCTCACAAGAAACTGTAATAGTACTCTCACAAGAAACATTAATAGTACTCTCACAAGAAACATTAATAGTACTCTCACAAGAAACTGTAATAGTACTCTCACAAGAAACTTTAATAGTACTCTCACAAGAAACTTTAATAGTACTCACTATCATTGAATTATGTTTTTATGTATGCAAAATGTCCATTTTGTACTCTGCCCTTTTGCATACCCTTCATAAGTTCATATTTCTCTTTAACTTCTTTAACTCCTATCATCATTACTCCTTTTATACCCTTTCTAACTTAAGTACTGTTGAGTCCTAAGTCACAGACCAAAGTGGTGCCCTAGAGTTAACACCCACCCAACTATTTTAAAAGGCATAAAAAGGACACATATCTTTTCAACATTTTATGGGTGTTTTCTTTGACGGCTATAACTTTTGCTAAATACTTTCTTATACAGTGATGATTCCCCCCCCATGTTTTTTATCTTCTCTTTGTGAACTGCTCAATATGGAATTTGGTGTGAAAGAATCCCTCAGTTTAATACTTATGTTTGAACCAAGTCATGGGTCTTGTTGGAAATGTTCTTATGCCCCCATATATCTGATAGCACCACGTGGCTTTATATCTTGTTTGCGTAGGCACACTAACATGGAAAAATACTATACATACCAATAAGTTCTTATCTAATAAAAATGGGAACACACAAATCTTGTAGTGCAATGAGACCTTACACCCTGAACATTGACATAAAGACCTGGCACAGGCCTCAGAAGAATGGGCATTCTCCATTCACCCCTTGATCTACAGAAGACATTTACAAAACATCCAAGGTTGTATATAACATCACCTGGTGGCATTCCTGTACCAGGTAAGACCCTACAGCTGCTCTGACATCTACTCAAAAGAAACACCCCTTAACACTGAGAAGACAACGAGAACAAAGACCTGCTTACTGGACAGGGCTTGCTGTATTGCCCCTTTATGGTGAGGTTTGTCTATAACATCACCTGGAAGCAATCCTCTACCACGGAAGACCCTACCACTGCTCAGACATCGTCCTACTCAAAAGAGACTTCCCTTAACACTGAGAAGACTTAACAACAACAACCTGCTTACAGGAAAGGGCTTCCTGCATTGCCCTTTCATGGGGAGGTGAAACAAGAAGGCACTCCACATCATGACTTCAATGTAGGACATGCAGATTCCAGAATCTTTAATACAGAAACATGAGACCAACAACAGAGACTGTGTGAAAAGTGTGTTGGCACTACAGACAATGTCTTAGATCGAACGATAACTTTCCTGAGGCCTAGAGCTGGTCTTATGCCAGGAAACTTCAGGGGTAGGATCTCTTTGTATTTAGGCCAAGGTTATTCCTTTCCATGCCTCTCATATTTTGGTGGGCCTATGCAAACAACAATTGCCACTCTAACACCGTTTTTACTGTGCTCCTTTGACTCTAATCCTTAAAACGCACCCACTTAAAATTTGAGGTTAACTTAAGCTAATATGTATGTACATGGAAATGTAAAAAATACTATGCCTCTAATGTTTAAGGAGTTACGTAAGTTTGATGGCTTTAGATTGCCTTGTGTGCTGTTAAGAAATATTATAATGTGCTACAATCTGGGGACTTGAGGGACAAAGTAATTGCACATGGATTCTGTTTTATTTATCTTAACTTTCTTTGGTGAAAGTTCAAAGTTAAGATATCAGCAAGGGGACTTCTTTTGATAATTATGTTATGGGTGATTGTCCTTCCACTGTAACTTTACCTTATCCTCTTTCTTTGCATCTTTTGTTCTCATAATTCAAAATAAAAAAATTATAAAAAAAAAAGATGGTACAATGGAACATTTTGGACTAAGTATTCACCTGCATACAATAGCCAGAATGCCATGGATCAATCTGTATTACTATATAGAATTTCTAGCGCCTTCTATGTCTTTATTTACATGGTTTTTTAGCTATTCATGGTTTAATGGTTTTATAGAATGATTTTAATAATGGATGTTGTGTAAACCAACTAAAGAATCTTTTTTAAATATAAATTACTTTAAAGTATCATCACATAAAGTTGATCATGATACATTTGTTTCCAGATAAGTACGAGTGTAATTATTTAGAAGGAGGAGAAGGAAGATGAAAAAGAGGAGGAGGAAGAGGAGGAGGAGAAAGAAAAGTAGAAAGAAAATTTGTGAAAATCATTGTATCTCACAATGAGGTCATTAAGTCATTGTCAAGAGGATTTAGTAAGCTCTTGTTTCTAGTACCATGTTTGCCGACGTATAAGACGACCTTTCAACCCATGAAAAACTTCCTAAAAGTCTTAAAAGTAAGTTACTTCTTAAAAGTAAGAGGGGTGCGGATCACTCATCCCTGAAGCTGGAACAAGTTTCAGCATGCCGTATACCAGCATATAATATGACTACCGACTTTTAGGAAGTTTTTCATGGGTTGAAAGGTCGTCCTATACGCCAGCAAATATGTTATATTATTCTGTAACTTCAATAATTTATTATGTACTTTAAGATACACATTAGTGCATAAATTGATGTGTTCCTACTGAAGTGATAGTAATAGAAAAATGGAGTTGTAAGAGGAATGGCTAAAGAAACTAGTAAATCTATATAATGGAATACTATGCAGCTGTTAGAAAAAATGAAGTCTTGACATTTGCTTATACATGGATGGGAGTGAAGATTATTATGCTGAGTGAAATGAGTCAGAGGGAGAGTTATAGACATAGACTAGTCTCACTCATTTGTGGGATATAAGAAAAATAAAAGACAGTAAAGAATAATATCCAGAGACAATAGAGATGAGAATCAGGAAAACCAGTCCATGGTAGGAAGCTTGCCACAAAGAGCAGACGCAGTTAGAGTAGATTAGGGTCTCTATGACAATAATAGTTGGAACTGTTCACTCTGAATAAGGACTGGGTGCTGAGGGAATAAAATGACATGCATGGTATCCCTTCATTACTAATAGTACAAACCACAGTGGCAAAAAGGTAAGAGAAAGAGTCAGAGACAGAGAGGGGCGAGAAGCAAAATGCCTGACCCAGACAGTCGTGGGAGGGTGGTTGAGGGAAACTAGAAACAATGGTGTTAAGAAAGTTGCACTGCTGAGAGTGGTGCACATTTTATGACTGAAACCCAACTATGAACAATATTATAACCATGGTGCTTAAATAAAACAATTATATATATATATATATATATATATATATATATATATATATATATATATATAATTAGGGGCCAGAGAAATAGCACAGCAGTAGGGTGTTTGCCTTGCAGGCAACAGACTGGTGGCTCAAACCCCGGCATCCCATATGGTCCCCTGAGCCTGGCAAGAGTGATTTCTGAATGCAGAGGCAGGAGTAACCTCTGAGCGCCACCAGGTGTAACCCAAAAACTAAACAAAAAAATTAAAATTGTCAAGTGGTAGCATTCAAGGCCAGGAATTCTAAGCAATTTTGTTTATACTTCAACTTTTATGAGGCATGCTTTTGATTACCGGGGCTTCTGGAAGTACAAGAATATGGACAGAGAGGAGTGCCTGTACTCATTGCAAACTCATTGGCTTTAGTCCAAAAACCAGCATAGTTTTAGTGACATTGTTGTCTTTGCAGATAGACATTTATGAATGATGAAACAGCAACTGTGGGTGAATGGTGAAGTAGTCATGGCTTGGGCAGGGCAGGGCCTTGAACAATCTTCTCCTGAGATTGCCAGCTTTTAGCTTTTTGACTAATGTGACATAAGTTATAACAGTTTGGTTTACATCTCTTTTGAGAATAGAGAGAGTCTATGAAACTGGTTAAATGTTTATGCACATTAGAATCTTGATAGAATTTATTTATTTATTCTACAAAATGCTATACTTATGTAGTTATTAAATGTATACTGAAGTATGTTTTGACGTGAGGAATTCATACAAATTTTCAGTGATAAAATCTTAATACAAATTATTTTTGTAATGCGATACTTCTTTTAATAATTTTTATTGTAACCAAAGTGAATTACAAATCTTTCACAGTAATATAAGGTACATAGTAACAATGAATCAGGGCCATTCGCACAACCAGTGTTGTCCTCCTCCAACCCTGTTCCCAACATGCATCCCATATCTCCCTCATTTGGCCCCCCAGACTGTTAGTGTAACTGCTCCCCTCTGTATATAGCTTGTTGTTGATTGGATATTGATTCTTTAGTCGTTGACTTTGGGTTTGGTGTTTCAGTCTAATCATTTTTTATTTCCACTCAATGTTCATATGGCTGTTAGATACTCTTACCATCTTTCCCCCCACCTCAATTTTTGAGGTAGAACAAGATGATTCAAGGTATGTGGTTCTGTTGGAAAAAATAAAAAGAAAAGAAGAAAGAAAACTGGGAGGAGTCCATCTAGAAATTATAAACATTAATTTAAAAGAAGAAAGGGAAAAATAGAAATAAATGTAAGAAAATACAAATCATCTGACAAGCCCAAAAGTTAAGGGGAAAAACAATATTCTATCAATAATCATATGAGCTTTGAAGTCACTGAAAGTCATGGGCACAGACTAATGCAGAAGTGGGATGGTTTTCATTTATTTCAATAAAAATGATCAGCCATGTGCATATTTTGTGATAGGGAACTGTTAAGGAGTAAAAGAGTAATAATATAATATTTTCTATTTTTAAGTGAAAAGGGCCCTATCAGAAGTAGATTTAAACATTGAAAAACCATCTATCTATGCAACTATACCATTCTCTCAGTCTCTTCAAATAAATTTCAGTAGATCACACACACAAAAAGAGTTCATACTTGAAGTATTAGATCAGAGTAGGAATTTGGAGATTTGGGCTACTATTTAGAGGAAAGTACAATTTCCCCAAGGAAATCACAAGGAGATGATCATGATTATACTTTTATTTAATTTTATTTTATTGAAACAATTGTGATATACAGAGTCCCTTATATTTAAATTTTAGATGTACAATGAGTCAGAGCCATTTCCACCATCAATGTCAACCTCCCTCCACCAATGGGCCCAGAGTGTATCTTATACCACCAACTGGCCTTACAGTGTAACAGGCCCCTTTAAGTTTGGATTTTTAAGGTTTAGGTCTCTTGATTTGATAATTGTTGACTTTGGCTTGGATATTTAGTTTTGTCCTTATTTATTTCTTGACCAATGCATCCAAAACAACTTGGCCCTTGGCACCCAGCCTTTAATTACTCCTTTCTTATTAGTTTTATAGAAAAATGCTGGAATATTGATAAAACAAAGTAATCCATGTACCAAGGTTCATGATTATACTTTTAAGACCTTCATCCCTATTCTACACAGAATCCTGAATAAAAGTGCTCTTATTTTATTTTAATTTCCATAATATTTAATAGAAGCAAATATATGTGAAGTAGAAAGAAAGAAAGAAAGAAATAGAGAGAGAGAAAGAAAGAAAGAAAGAAAGAAAGAAAGAAAGAAAGAAAGAAAGAAAGAAAGAAAGAAAGAAAGAAAGAAAGAAAGAGAGAGAGAGAGAAAGAAAGAAAGAGAGAGGGAAGGAAGGAAGGAAGGAAGGAAGGAAGGAAGGAAGGAAGGAAAGAAGGAGAAAAGGAGGGATGGAGGGAAGAGAGAGAAGAAGAAAAGAAAGGAAGAAAAATAGAAAGTGGGTCAGGAAAAAAAAAAGAAAAAGAAAGTGGGTCAGAGTGAGAGCACAGGAGGCAGGGATTTGCCTTGCACAAGTCCAACCTGGGTTCAATCCCCAGCATCCCATATGGTCTCCCAAGTCTACCAGGTTAAATTCTGAAGGCAAAGCCAATAGTAACCCCTGAGCACCACTGGGTGTGGCCCCAAAACAAAAACAAAAAAGAAAAGAAGAAAGGAAAATTTTTATTCATGAAATGTTCAATCTCTTACAGAAACATTCTAGGAATAAGAGTTAAATTCCGTTGTTAACACACACACACACACACACACACACACACACACACACACACACAAACACACACACACACACACACACCCCAAAAAAGCAAAAACACCAAAGACCAAGGATGCAGGTCAAGTTATGATATGTATGTCTTGGGTTTGTGGGGGGGGGGGCGTTGTTTTGTTTTGCTTGGTTTGATTTGATTTTTGGGCTACACCCGGTGACACTCAGGGGTTACTCCTGGCTATGCACTCAGAAATCACTCCTGGCTTATGGGACTCTGGGGATCGAACCCAGGTCCGTCTTGGGTCAGTTCATGTAAGGCAAATGCCCTTCTGATGTGCTATCACTCTAGCCCTCATGTATGTTTTTAGACTTAGGTTTAATTCCTGTCACTAAATACCTCCCTAAAGACTATTAGAAACCCCAAATACCTACGAAACACCACTATTTTCTCTGAAGATTTTAAGAAAATTTATTCCAACATCTCTGTAGGATCAAAACATTAGATTGGAACATATCTAGTTTGATTCCACCTCAAATCTCTTGACTGCTGTGATCATTAAGAATACCTATGTAGGGCCCGGAGAGATAGCACAGCGGCGTTTGCCTTGCAAGCAGCCGATCCAGGACCAAAGGTGGTTGGTTCGAATCCCGGTATCCCATATGGTCCCCCGTGCCTGCCAGGAGCTATTTCTGAGCAGACAGCCAGGAGTAACCCCTGAGCATCGCTGGGTGTGGCCCAAAAAAAAAAAAAAAAGAATACCTATGTATTGGGCAGAAATCCAAATTAACACAACTGACATTTTTTGGAAAAAATAAGAATTTAGAAGTCAAAAGTAAGCTGAGTCCTGGATAACCTCTTGTCCTTCAGTGGGGGAATTTTTGTACTGGTGTGTAAATTAATAAATAAAACTGTCTTCCATTGGGCAAGAGTGAATGCAGCAGGTAAGGCTCTTGCCTTTCACACAACTCAACTGGGTTCAATTTCTGAATAGTCCCCTGAGCTTCGCCAAGAGTGATCCGTGGATGCAGAGCCAGAAGGAAGTCCCTAGCCCCGCCATATGTGGCTCCAAAAATAAAACAAACTACAACAAAAAATTTGTGCTCTACCATTCCTCTTATGGTTTATAATTATTGTAAGTCAATTATGAAAGCGACCTTTGTTACAGAATAAATATTTTGGATTCAGCTATCAAGTATATGAGCCATTAGTTTCTTAGAGTAGTAATGGAGGATACGAACTGCTCAGTATCTGGAGTTTGGGGATCCAAGCTCCCATGTAAAGTTAACTAATACACAACACTTCACCATTAGCATTACGCCCACTAGACAGTTTGTTGGAGAGAATTCCAGAGTCATTCATAATGCTACTAGTATGGCAATATATACTCATATGTAGGTTCTTATCTATTTTATAAAAAGCAATAATTTCTATTGCTATTGCCTTTACGGATATGTTATAGCAATTTTCAAGAGAAGAAAGTACCTGATATGACAATATTAAAAGTTAGTAAATGTCTATTATTAATGTTACCTAATTCCGAAAGATAATCTTAAATGGATTCCACCCTCCTGACCAATGTAATTTTCATGTGGCATTGAACATTAAGGCAATAAGCTAATCAGTGTGCTCTGATTGTGATCAGTATTAAGTGCTCAGTACTGCAAAAACAATCATGCTAGTCTAATTGAACCCAAAAAACATGAGGCTTTTTTCTTTCTTTTGTGGAAATTAGATCCTTGCCTCAGCTTAGGGATTTTAATAAAGATAATATGAATTTGATTGCTGTGTACATTGTACAAGTTTTCTGTACTGGATTTTCATCCCCAAAGTGCATAATTGAAAATTTGAGATAGTCCCAAAACATAGCATATCGTTTGTTTTCAGGTGGTTACAAAACACCAAAATAAGCCTGAGTCTTCCATTGCAATGATTCTCTGTGGTTGTAGAATAATTTTCAGAATTTCCTGAAAGAAACCATTTTTCTAGAACCAGGATACAGCAGGTCACTACCTATACCTGTACCATGAGATGGCTTCTATGAGTAGGAAACAGTACATTGGAAGTCCCTAGCACAGTTCTTGGCAACTGTGATATGAATTCTTTGGAAAACTCTTCAATTTAAGCAACCACTGAAAAACTTCATAAAACTTTCTTCCTCTCTTCTCTTATGGGATACACTTTAATGAGATCTTCTACTCAAGAATAAGGACATAAGTAATTAAACCATTTCCATTATCTTAATTACCACTAATTTAGTGGTAAATGCCACTAAATTAAAGTTTGGAAATAGCAGGATAAAATGGTTTTTGCCTACCTGTTTATCAAAAGGTTTCGAAAGGAAGGATAGATTGTCAAAGCAAGCTCCAGAAATTATAAGCTTTCTTTGATTTCCTTTCATGTTAAAACATGTTGTTTTTCATTACAGAAAAGATAACCTATGACTTACTTAGAAGCAGCTGGATACTTTGAATGATAAGCCAAGAAGTCCCCCATTATTATAAACTTGATAAATAAGAAGGATAATTATGACTTTTCAAGTAGAGATAGATGACACTTTTTCATATTCGTGAGGGTATAGAGTGTTTAAATGCATCCTTTAACTGTTGCTTGAATTCTACTTGTCCTTATGCTGGTTAAAAGGTGAGATATTCAGTTAACTGTCTTTCCCCAAACATGTTATAGAGGGCCATTTGACAATGGACTTTTCCCCAATTCTCTAGTATAGTGGTTGTTTTTAAATGCAAGTGTAAAGTTGAAACCTTATTCTCTTCATTTTATTACATTATATGAGATAGTTTGTACATTTTTTTCCGTTTTAATCATTATTTGGCCACTGCAAATGGCACAGGACCATTTTGTAGCAGTGCTCTGGAGGGACAGAATCCAGGGCCTTGGGCACTCACTTAAGATATATTTCCTGTCATTTGAGTCTCACATCCTCAGTTAGCTTTCATGTCTTTAAACTTTGTTTTGCCCATGCCACCTACCTCCATTCCTAACCCCAAAGAGTGTATTTGGGATAGTTATTTTAAAGATTAAACACTGTAAGCAATATATCAAATATATAAGAATATTATCTCTATTATATAATTAAATTAAACAAAGGATCCATAAGATTAATAGGATATTGTAGTAAATGGTGACTCCAGATTGGGACCTCATAGTTTTTTTTTTGTTTTTTTTTTTTTTTGTGGTTTTTGGGTCACACCCGGCAGTGCTCAGGGATTATTCCTGGCTCCAGGCTCAGAAATTGTTCCTGGCAGGCACGGGGGACCATATGGGACGCCGGGATTCGAACCAATGACCTCCTGCATGAAAGGCAAACGCCTTACCTCCCATGCTATCTCTCCGGCCCAGGACCTCGTAGTTTTAATACCAGGTGTTGATGTAATGGCAGTTGGACTGAAGTAATTCTGCAAATGGTGCCTGTAATAGGTCAATTGAACTTTGGATTCTACAAGGATTTCAAGAAGAAAAATATATAAGTAAAAAGATGAAGTTGGGGGGTCAAAGTGGTGGCACAGCAGTAGGGCATTTGCCTTGCATGCGGCTGACCTAGGACAGACCGTGGTTTGATCCCCTGGCTTCCCATATGGTCCTCAAGCCAGGAGTGATTTCTGAGTGCATAGCTGGGAGTAACTCTTGAGCATCACCGGGTGTGACCCCAAAACAATACAGAACAAACAAAAAAAAGATGAAGTTGAGAGAAAAATAAGTGAATGAAAGAGAAATTGAGAAAATGAATGGTAGTGAGAAACAAATAAGAGAGAAATAAGTGAGAAGTTGAGCAAAAAAGAAAAAGAAAATAAATAAGCAAAATAAATTTATTATTCAGAGAAAAAAGATTTAGACAGAAAAAGCAAAATAAAGAAATTTATTATTTAGAGGAAATAAAAGAGATTTAGATAGAGAAACAGAAAAAAATTTAAATAGAAAATATTTGCCCCTTAAATAGATTGGTATAAAAAGAAAGTGAAAACTCTGATAACTCCACAATTGTCCCCTATCAGCAGGAAGCAGCTAAAAAGAATTCGTTGCCCCATTACCCAAAAAGATTGGAGTTTTTCACTTTCTTCAGTTAGGCATATCTTTGATAAAAAGTCACAAGTTACTGTTTGCTCCTTAAACATTGTTTCATATCTGAGCTATGTCTTTTGGCTTTGGAAAAAAATTTTTTTTGTACAATAATAGTAAGAGACTTTTGTCAAGAAGAGAAATGCAGCTGATAACCACCATGGCTTTTACAGAAGATCATCATCTGACTGAATTTCATTGGCCACTAAGAATAACTCCATATAATTAAAATAAATAAATAAATAAATACATAATGGAAATGTTGATGTAATGGCAGTTGGACTTGGACAAGTTCTTGGATAGCCCAATTGTAATGACAGTTGGGCCTGGACACACCACCCTGTACACATTCTTTAAGACACAACCCTGTCATGCTGGGTATAAAAAGGAAAGTTTGGACAGTTGGGGGTGGTGCAGGATAGTGACCAGAGCAGCACCAGCTGGTGGGGAGGGAGGAGGGGTAAAATGCAGAGATAAAGCATCACTGAGATAAAGCAGGGATAAAGGCAAGATGCTACCTGCTTTGTATCAACCCTTTCTTTTCTATCTCTATCTCTCCCTCTTGAATCTGAGTCTAGGGGTTTCTCTCGGCCACCTCTGGCCTGTGAATTTCTCTCTCTCTTCAAACCCCCCTGGCAGCTGCAGACCTCAGATTCCAGAAGGGAATAAAAAGGATACCTAATTTCCACTTCTCTCTCTAGGGTCTCTCTCTCTCTAGGGTCTCTCTCTCTCCTCTCTCTCTCTCTATGTCTCTCTCTCTCTCTGTCTCTCTGTATCTCTCTGTCTCTCTGTCTCTGTCTCTTTCTCTGTTTCTGTCTCTCTCTGTCTTTCTCTCTGTCTCTGTCTCTGTCTCTCTCTCTCTCAGCCTGGGCATTTGCTATACCAGGGACAGATCACTTCATGTCCTGGTCCTATAAATTCTGTTATCTTGAAGTGGAAGAACAGTAGTACTGAAAAAAAGAAATTGGTACATGAAAGCAATCAGCTTCAAAGTCAGCAGCATACTACTTATATAAATAAATCAAGAGATATTTGGAATTAATTCTATTTTATTTTCTTGCTAGGAAAACTAGTTTCAACTAAACCATACTAGTTTTTTTTTAAATATATATTTTTTTATTTAAGTAACATAATCATAGTTGGGTTACAGTCACAAACAAAACATCCCCCTTCACCAGTGTAACATTCGCCCCTCCCCCTTCCCATCTCCTGCCTGTAATCGAGACAGGCATTCTACTACAGTTATTTGTTTTTAAGTTTAGTAAATTGTATTTTTTTTCCTTAAAGGATAAGAGTAAAAAAATATAGTAAAGGCATGATAGTGGCAATCGCCGTTGTTTGCATATATCCAGAAAAATGGGGGAAATGGCAAAAAGTCCTTGACCTGTTTACAAAAAGGCCTCACCCCAGAAGTTTATTGGCATAAGACCCACTCTGGACTCCAGGTATACCAGTCTGTACCATACTATTTAAAAAAAAAATTATACAAAATAAGTAGCTCCATTTGTGGAGCTACTAACATCTATTATATTTGTATAATTTATATTTAAGAATTATTTTATCAATTTGAATTTAAAAAGCTAATAGTCTTGGACTCTTTAATATTTAAATTGCAATTAATTAAATACTTTTATTAATATTATTATTAATTTTAATCACCTTTGTAAAGATGGTTTGTTGTTCAGATTTACAAAACAAAATTACAAAGTTTTCTTTTTTTCCTTGTTTGGCAAGTTCAAGCAGGAAGAGGAAAGGCAAATGGATGAGGGAGGTAAAAAACTGATGAGGAATAAACTAATATTAGGAAAAAGTAAAAAGCAAAGCAAGATTCATGGTGCTCCAGTGCTTTTGTCAAATCTAAGCAAAAGACACTTAAAACTAGTGATTTGACCTTTTAATATTAGAAAAACAAAACCATGTTGAGATGTGAAAGAAATGTACTTGAAAGGTACAATTTAAATTTTAAACAATCTTTTCCATATGGTGCACATGTCACCTATAATCTTTATAGGTTTGCAGTTTACTTTTCAATGAAAATTATGTATTCATTTTCAACTCATAAGAACTAGAACCTACAAAATTTGAAAAAGATAATTAGTTTCTGCTTATATTTTATACATAGAATAGAGATTCAATAAAAACCAGCATTCACTTTTAAAGAATAAAGATCGGCACTGATTTATACAACTATAGTAGACCAATTGACTTGGAGTCCAATGGAAATTTTGAGAAAATCTTGCCTTGTAACCAAATTTTCTGATTCTCTTTATTTCATATATTGAAGTAAAAATATGCAGAATATTTAATACTAGTTGACTGAGTGTAAGTTGATCCTTGACTGGCAGGTAAGCCTGGTCTTTTCTAAACATATTATTATATGGCAAGTTATTACAGAGGTGAGCAATGAACTACTTCAATTACATGGGATTTTTGCGCGGGGTTGGAGGTAAACTCAGTGATGCTCAGGGGTTCTTCCTGACATTGTACTCAGGCAGTGCTCAGGGATCATATGGATTGAACCTGTGTCTGCCTTGTGCAAGGCACGCATCCTACCTGTGCTATACTATTGCTCCAGTCTTAATTATATGGGTTTTAATTGATTTATTTTTAACTTAGGGACTATTTTTAGTTATTGAGAAGAGCCATTCAATGTTGCAACTACAAACTCACCAACTGTGTCAGCATCCCTCCAGCAATTATCTATTCTATTATCTATCTCTTCCTATTCCTTGCCTAACCTTCTTAGCAAATTAATTTTTTTTTTTTTGGTTTTTGGGTCACACCCGGCATTGCTCAGGGGTTACTCCTGGCTCTATGCTCAGAAATCACCCCTGGCAGGCCCGGGGGACCATATGGGATACCGGGATTTGAACCAATGACCTTCTGCATGAAAGGCAAACACCTTACCTCCATGCTATCTCTCTGGCCCCGCAAATTAATTTTTTAAAAGCTTTTCAATTTAATTATATTTTCAGGGGTCATAAATATATTAAGAAAGCAAATAAAAAAGAAAGCAAATAAAATACAAGAATCCTCTTCCTAGAGATGTGCATATACCTATCATCAATAATATCTATATATTCAGGAGAATGAATCCCAGATTTTAATTTACAAACTGTATAGACCTTCTTGACTTCTTCCACTTAAAAATATTTAGGAGCAAGAGAGAGACTGTATAGGAGGTAGGACATTTGCTTTGTAATTCTGTTTGATCTCCTGTTTGTTCTCCACCACCACAGATGTTTTCCCAGGCTGAGCACAGACCCTGGGTATTATTTCAAAATAAACAAACAAAAAATGAGATGTGATTCTACTTTAAAGCTTATTGGAATTGATAGCAGTTGGGTGTGGTAAGCAGAACATGGTGTAGAATCACTGAAATTCACTTACACAGACTTAAAAACATGTCCTTTTTACAATATTTCACTCTTAAATTAATTGAAAATTAAGAAACTTAATTTTCTTCATAGGGTAAGACTAGAAATGATGAAACTCATTTTTCCTGTGCAAATGTAATACTGGATTTCTGATAGTATCTTTGGAAGATGTATTTTATAATATTTAGTAGTCATGTACATAGTCTACAGAGACTCATAGTCCTTTAAATTCATCAAACCTAAATCCTCTTTGTACAGTGCCAAACTTGGACAAGTTAGGACACACTTCACTTAACAGATGTCTGGGGAAAATTAGAGGGAAAAAATAAACATGACAATAGTTTTTATAGGGTTTTAATTTATTTAGGAATGAATGGCATCTCTGCACTAACTTGTGCTAATTTTCTTATAAAAGGACTATTTTGATTTCTGACATTGTTTTATTTATTGTTTATTTGGTCTTTGAGCCACAGGTGTTACTCCTGGCTCTGTACTCAGAAATCACCCCTGGCAGTTTAGGGGGGACCATATGGGATGCTAGAGATCAAGCAGAGTGCAAGGCAAAAGCCTTACTTGCTATGCTATTGCTCCTGTCCCTGTTTTAATTTATTTTTAAATATTTGTTGCCCAATCTATTTTTCTTTCATATTTCGAAAGAAAAAAGAGAGGCAGTGTAAAGTGTGAGTCCACTGGGAAATAAATGTCATCATTATATATGACATCAAAATAAGTGAAGACAATCCTTCTTCCTCCAAATAATGCTGATAACCAAAGTGTTGGATATTATTAAATAGAGCAGAGTGAACTCTGAGATTAAAGCAACTACTGAGATTCATACCTGCTGACACAAAAGACTTCTTGTAATTGGCATATATTTCTTAATAAGCACATCTTGTAGCTGGAGAGAAAGAAAAAGATGGAAGAAGAACCTCCTGAACACTTGGAAAAACTAAAAAAAATCTCAGATCTATGTGAACCAGAGTGGTGTGTTATGGTTTGGGCAGAACCTAAGAAAACAAAAGAGACCAGCCCTCCCAGTGCCCAGATGAGATTAGGCAAGTTCCCTTGGGTCTCTGGGAAGGAAGGAACTGGAAGAAAATAAAAACAGGGCTCATAAACAAGATGCATGGCTTAATCTAACACCTGCCTTGCTTATATGTGCCTTGATGGAATATAGATATGTGCCTTGAATAAGCAAGATAAAAGCATATAAATTGTGGGCCTACCCAATGCTTGGAACTCCAAGTCTCTGACTTGCATGGCCTCAGCACTGAGTCTTAATAAATCTAGATCTCTCCTCTTCACTCTGTGTCCTATGTTCTTTGACCGGCCACATGAGTGGCCCTTTAAATTGTTTTTAACACACACACACACACACACACACACACACACACACACACACACAGTATCTAAATGTCATATTGGCTGTTAGCATTAGTTTGACATTGAAAAGATAACCATTATCTATGGAAATTTAAGAATGGCTACAGCCTGTCTAGAGTACAGGCCAGTGTGGAGTGGGGAGGAAGGACACTTGGGATATTGGTGATGGGAATGTTGCACTGGTGAAGGTTTATTTGTATATATATAATCAAAAAAAAAAAAGGAAAAAAAAAGAAAAGATAAGGCATCCCAATGCTTACTACAGGCTATGTTCTTTATTTTTTTTTTCTTCTAGAACTTCTCTTTTTTTTTTTTAATGCATAATTTTTTTTTATTTAAACACCTTGATTACATACATGATTGTGTTTGGGTTTCAGTCATAAAAGGAACACCACCCATCACCAGTGCAACATTCCCATCACCCAAGTCCCAAATCTCCCTCCTCCCCACCCAACCCCCGCCTGTACCCTAAACAGGCTCTACATTTCCCTCATACATTCTCAATATTAGGACAGTTCAAAATGTAGTTATTTCTCTAACTAAACTCATCACTCTTTGTGGTGAGCTTCCTGAGGTGAGCTGGAACTTCCAGCTCTTTTCTCTTTTGTGTCTGAAAATTATTATTACAAGGGTGTCTTTCATTTTTCTTAAAACCCATAGATGAGTGAGACCATTCTGCGTTTTTCTCTCTCTCTCTCTGACTTATTTCACTCAGCATAATAGATTCCATGTACATCCATGTATAGGAAAATTTCATGACTTCATCTCTCCTGACAGCTGCATAATATTCCATTGTGTATATGTACCACAGTTTCTTTAGCCATTCGTCTGTTGAAGGGCATCTTGGTTGTTTCCAGAGTCTTGCTATGGTGAATAGAGCTGCAATGAATATAGGTGTAAGGAAGGGGTTTTTGTATTGTATTTTTGTGTTCCTAGGGTATATTCCTAGGAGTGGTATAGCTGGATCGTATGGGAGATCGATTTCCAGTTTTTGGAGGAATCTCCATATCGCTTTCCATAAAGGTTGAACTAGACAGCATTCCCACCAGCAGTGGATAAGAGTTCCTTTCTCTCCACATCCCCGCCAACACTGTTTATTCTCATTCTTTGTGATGTGTGCCATTCTCTGGGGTGTGAGGTGGTATCTCATCGTTGTTTTGATTTGCATCTCCCTGATGATTAGTGATGTGGAACATTTTTTCATGTGTCTTTTGGCCATGCGTATTTCTTCTTTGTCAAAGTGTCTGTTCATTTCTTCTCCCCATTTTTTGATGGGGTTAGATGTTTTTTTCTTGTAAAGTTCTGTCAGTGCCTTGTATATTTTGGAGATTAGCCCCTTATCTGATGGGTATTGGGTGAATAGTTTCTCCCACTCAGTGGGTGGCTCTTGTATCCTGGGCACTATTTCCTTTGAGGTGCAGAAGCTTCTCAGCTTAATATATTCCCATCTGTTAATCTCTGCTTTCACTTGCTTGGAGAGTGCAGTTTCCTCCTTGAAGATGCCTGTAATGTCCTGGAGTGTTATGCCTATGTGCTGTTCAATATATCTTATGTTTTTGGGGCTGATATCGAGGTCTTTAATCCATTTGGATTTTACCTTTGTACATGATGTTAGCTGGGGGTCTAAGTTTAATTTTTTGCAAGTGGCTATCCAATTGTGCCAACACCACTTGTTGAAGAGGCTTTCCCTGCTCCATTTAGGATTTCCTGCTCCTTTATCAAAAATTAGATGGTTGTATCTCTGGGGAACATTTTCTGAGTATTCAAGCCTATTCCACTGATCTGAGGACCTATCCTTATTCCAATACCATGCTGTTTTGATAACTGTTGCTTTGTAGTACAGTTTAAAGTTGGGAAAAGTAATTCCTCCCATATTCTTTTTCCCAATGATTGCTTTAGCTATTCGAGGGTGTTTATTGTTCCAAATGAATTTCAAAAGTGTCTGATCCACTTCTTTGAAGAATGTCATGGGTATCTTTAGAGGGATGGCATTAAATCTGTATAATGCCTTGGGGAGTATTGACATTTTGATGATGTTAATCCTGCCAATCCATGAGCAGGGTATGTGTTTCCATTTCCGTGTGTCCTCTCTTATTTCTTGGAGCAGAGTTTTATAGTTTTCTTTGTATAGGTCCTTCACATATTTAGTCAAGTTGATTCCAAGATATTTGAGTTTGTGTGGTACTATTGTGAATGGGGTTGTTTTCTTAATGTCCATTTCATCCTTATTACTATTGGTATATAGAAAGGCCATTGATTTTTGTGTGTTAATTTTGTAGCCTGCCACCTTGCTATATGAGTCTATTGTTTCTAGAAGCTTTTTGATAGAGTCTTTAGGGTTTTCTAAGTAGAGTATCATGTCATCTGCAAACAGTGAGAGCTTGACTTCTTCCTTTCCTATCTGGATTCCCTTGATATCCTTTTCTTGCCTAATCGCTATAGCAAGTACTTCCAGTGCTATGTTGAATAGGAGTGGTGAGAGAGGACAGCCTTGTCTCGTGCCAGAATTTAGAGGAAAGGCTTTCAGTTTTTCTCCATTGAGGATAATATTTGCCACTGGCTTGTGGTAGATGGCCTTCACTATATTGAGAAAGGTTCCCTCCATTCCCATCTTGCTGAGAGTTTTGATCAAGAATGGGTGTTGGACCTTATCAAATGCTTTCTCTGCATCTATTGATATGATCATGTGGTTTTTATTTTTCTTGTTATTGATGTTGTGTATTATGTTGATAGATTTACGGATGTTAAACCAGCCTTGCATTCCTGGGATGAAACCTACTTGATCGTAGTGGATGATCTTCTTAACGAGGCATTGAATCCTATTTGCCAGGATTTTGTTGAGGATCTTTGCATCTGCATTCATCAGTGATATTGGTCTGTAATTTTCTTTTTTGGTAGCGTCTCTGTCTGGTTTAGGTATCAAGGTGATGTTGGCTTCATAAAAGCTATTTGGAAGTGTTTCTGTTTGTTCAATTTCATGAAAGAGTCTTGCCAAGATTGGCAGTAGTTCCTCTTGGAAAGTTTGATAGAATTCATTAGTGAATCCATCTGGACCTGGGCTTTTGTTTTTCGGCAGACATTTGATTACTGTTTTAATTTCATCAATGGTGATGGGGGTGTTTAGATATGCTACATCCTCTTCCTTCAACCGTGGAAGATTATAAGAGTCCAAGAATTTATCCATTTCTTCCAGGTTCTCATTTTTAGTGGCGTAGAGTTTTTCAAAGTAGTTTCTGATTACCCTTTGAATCTCTGTCATATCAGTAGTGATCTCTCCTTTTTCATTCCTGATACGAGTTATCAAGTTTCTCTCTCTCTCTCTTTCTTTGTTAGGTTTGCCAGTGGTCTATCGATCTTGTTTATTTTTTCAAAGAACCAACTTCTGCTTTCGTTGATCTTTCGGATTGTTTTTTGAGTTTCCACTTCGTTGATTTCTGCTCTCAGCTTTGTTATTTCCTTCTGTCTTCCTATTTTTGGGTCCTTTTGTTGAGCATTTTCTAGTTCTATTAGCTGTGTCATTAAGCTACTCAGGTAGGCTCCTTCTTCCTTCCTGATGTGTGCTTGCAAAGCTATAAATTTTCCTCTCAGTACTGCTTTTGCTGTGTCCCATAAGTTCTGAGAGTTTGTGTCTTTATTGTCATTTGTTTCCAGGAACCTTTTTATTTCCTCCTTGATTTCATCTCGGACCCACTGGTTATTGAGCATGAGGCTGTTTAACTTCCAGGTGTTAAAGTGTTTCTTCTGAGTCCCTTTGGAGTTCACAAATAATTTCAGAGCCTTGTGGTCAGCGAAGGTAGTCTGCAAAATTTCTATCCTCTTGATCTTATGGAGGTATGTTTTATGTGCCAGCATGTAGTCTATCCTGGAGAATGTCCCATGTACATTGGAGAAGAATGTGTATCCAGGTTTCTGGGGATGGAGTGTCCTATATATATCCACTAGGCCTCTTTCTTCCATTTCTCTCCTCAGGTCTAGTATATTCTTGTTGGGTTTCAGTCTGGTTGACCTGTCCAGTGTTGACAAAGCCGTGTTAAGGTCCCCCACAATTATTGTGTTGTTGTTGATATTATTTTTCAGATTTGTCAACAGTTGTATTAAATATTTTGCTGGCCCCTCATTCGGTGCATATATGTTTAGGAGAGTGAATTCTTCCTGCTCTACGTACCCCTTGATTAATATAAAATGTCCGTCTTTGTCCCTTACAACCTTCCTGAGTATAAAGTTTGCATTATCTGATATTAGTATGGCCACTCCAGCTTTTTTATGGGTGTTGTTTGCTTGGATAACTTTTCTCCAGCCTTTTATTTTGAGTCTATGTTTGTTCTGACTATTCAGGTGCGTTTCTTGTAGGCAGCAGAAGGTTGGATTGAGTTTTTTGATCCATTTAGCCACTCTGTGTCTCTTAACTGGTGCATTTAGTCCATTGACGTTGAGAGAAAGAATTGTCCTGGGATTTAACGCCATCTTTATTTCAAAATTTGGTGTGTCTTTTGGGTAGTCTTGTCTTAGATTAGGTCTTTCAGTTTTTCTCTTAAGACTGGTTTTGTGTCTGTGAAGTTTCTGAGCTGTTTTTTGTCTGTGAAACCATGTATTCTTCCATCAAACCGAAAAGTGAGTTTTGCTGGGTATAGTATTCTGGGTGAAGCATTCATTTCATTCAGTCTTGTCACAATATCCCACCACTGCTTTCTGGCATTGAGCGTTTCTGGTGACAGGTCTGCTGTAAATCTCAGGGAAGCTTGCTTGAACATGATTTCCCCTTTTGATCTTGCTGTTTTCAGAATTCTGTCTCTATCTGTGGGATTTGTCATTGTGACTAGGATGTGTCTTGGTGTGGTTTTTCTGGGGTCTCTTTTGGTTGGTACTCTTCGGGCATGCAGGATTTGATCACATATATTCTTTAGCTCTGGAAGTTTCTCTTTAATGATGTTCTTGACCATTGATTCTTCCTGGAAATTTTCTTCCTGGGTCTCTGGGATTCCAATGATTCTTAAGTTGTTTCTGTTGATCTTATCATAGACTTCTATTTTCGTCTGTTCCCATTCTTTGACTAATTTTTCCATTGTCTGCTCATTTGCTTTAAGTTTTTTGTCCAATCTCTCCTGCTGTATGGAATTGTTATGTATCTCATCTTCCACAGCACCAAGTCTATTCTCAGCTTCTGATACCCTGTCCCAGAGCTTATCCATTTTGTCATTCACTTCGTTTACTGACTTTTTCAGTCCTGTTAGTTGACATGTTATTTCAGTTTGGATTTTTGTCATTTCTGCCTTCATATTTTCTTGGTTCTTATTAGTGTTCTGTTCAACTCGATCCATGGTTTCTTGGAGTCTGTTGTGCACCTTCCATATTGCTAGTCTAAAGTCCTTATCTGAGAGGTTGATTAGTTATTCAGTCATTATCTGGTCCTCAGAATTGTCATCTTCATTCTCTATGTCTGATGCTGGCCTGCTTTGTTTCCCCATTGTCACACTTGTATTGTGGGTTTTTCTACGTGTTGTGGTGGTATTCATTGTCTATATGATGTAGGCAGCACACTCCTCTGGCTCCTCCCTTTCTGGATGGGCTGACTTGCCTCTAAGGGAGGGGAGTCCTCCGTGGATGAAGCCTCACACTGGGTCAAATCTTAGGCCAGAGCATGCAACAGAGAAGACAGTCCAGAGAGAAATGTTTGCTTCTGTGATATAGCGC
Source organism: Suncus etruscus (assembly GCF_024139225.1). Lineage (NCBI taxonomy): Eukaryota > Metazoa > Chordata > Mammalia > Eulipotyphla > Soricidae > Suncus > Suncus etruscus. The sequence continues at coordinate 139,675,934 of NC_064849.1, read as the reverse complement.
CGTTCTTAGTGTGATTTTTCCTTCTTGTTGCAATGGAGTTCTTTCCTTAGAATGAGTGCACGGCCGCGTAGCGAAGCGGAGCGGCCGTGCTCCTCTGAGCCTCTTTTTGCCCCACTCGCAAGAGTTTCACGCAAGAGGACAGTAGACAGACATAGACAGGTCACACTCACAGTCTTTCACAGCTGAGCCCCACTGGGCCGGTGTACTTTCGCGGATTTTCCCCGCCTGGTGTCACACACAGGGAGCCAGCTTTTGCAAAGGTTAGCCGGTTTTTATGCTCTGAAGTCCCTCCCTGAAAATGGCGTCTGGGCGAGCGAGGTTTCTGGAGGCTCTTTTTGCCCCACTCGCAAGAGTTTCACGCAAGAGGACAGTAGACAGACATAGACAGGTCACACTCACAGTCTTTCACAGCTGAGCCCCACTGGGCCGGTGTACTTTCGCGGATTTTCCCCGCCTGGTGTCACACACAGGGAGCCAGCTTTTGCAAAGGTTAGCCGGTTTTTATGCCAGGCTATGTTCTTTATACTGACTGTATAGAAAGAGGAGGTACAGTAAATGCTCCCCATATACACCTCAAACCAGGCCCTTTGCCTGGTCTATATTGTGAATGGGGGGAAAAAAAAAAAAGAATGGCTACTGGAAACTACTTTTATATAGTGAGCAAAGGAATTATCCTTAATATGTAATTAACAGATGTTCCCTAGTCAACATAAATTTTCTGCTTTCATAGTAAAGGGAGTCTTTATTATGGATCAACTATTCCTTAGGATATCTAAGACCACCAGATGCTTAAAGGTTCTGTCTTGAAATATTCTCCAGATTCTTAAAACATGGTGATTGTAGTAATGCTATTTCTTATAAATTAAAAAAAAGTCATTGGTATTAAGACCATTCCACAATGTTTGATATACATTAATGTCATTTTATATATGTTAAATGATTATTTATTTTTATCTTATACTTTGAATTTAAGCAGTTTAATTACACTAACATTTGCTTTGCAATCCAAATCAATCTGTGACTTTCAATGTAAATTACCAGATGATTCTTGAGGCAAGTGAAAAGAAAGATTGCTTCTACTAAGCTGTTATTTATTTTAACCCCTTCTTCTGACAACAGGCAAACCCAAATTGCCATAAACAATAGTGGTGATGTTTGGGGGAGGGTTGGGGACTGGGGACTGGGGGGGGTTGCCTGTTGGAATGTGAGTAGCTATTTCCAATAAAATTAAAGAATTACAAATGCTAAGGTGAACATGCTTGATGCTAAAATCACAGAACTGATCTAGATGAAATTTAATATACAGAAATAAAACCCACAACAACAACCTTAGGGAGGATATCAATGAGATATTTCTTGGTGTAGAAGTAAATAAGGAACTTCCCACATACTGCAGATTCAACAAATGGTTCAAAACTCTGCATCACACTTCCCTTTCCCCACACCAAGCCATTCATTATCTTAAGCTTGATAAGAATGATTTGTTTTTGATTCCAGGGAACTACCCTGGGGTCTAACTGGAAATAGTGGATTGTTTGTTTATTTTTTCAGTTAAAAAGTCTATGGAGCTTCAGAATTCATGTATTTAGAACTAGGTTTTACTCTGAAGCCATAGTGTAAGTGACTACTCCCAATAATTTTGCTTTATCACTAACTCTGTAATTCTTTAAATGAATTAGCCCCTTTTTCTTTTCAGTCACTAATGGCTTAATTCTTCAATATTGGCATTAAACCACTCAGACTACTTCATAGTAGAGTAGGCTACTTCATAGTAGTGGCTTGTTATGTGGCTGTGAGTAAGTCTCTGCTATCCCAGCTATCACCAATGAGGTTCTCTCTCTCTGAAATGTGGCTGAGAGCCCAGAGAATGAATTTAGTTGCTGCCTGGTAGAGAGGAGAAAGACTGGCACTTGGCACGGGCCTTGCCTCTTGCAGCTGCTAGTGCTAAATTATTACTAATGTGCTCCAGCCCTACAAAACAGGCTAGACTAATGCACCAGCTGAGACTGCTCTTACCATAGGGCTTGGACTTCAGAGCTGGAACAATAGGGGCAAACTTAGTGAGGGTCCAGGGCAGAGCAGTGCACACATCTGTCCTGCACAGATGCTGAATTGCAGTGGATGTGTTGTTGGCTTCTCATGTGTAATAGCCACATATGAACTCCTGCCATGTTCCCATTGTGACTGTTTATAGAAATTTCGTAGGCTCCATAGGTTTATGAGTTGATCAAACAGAAATCTTGAAGCAAAGAACAGCATTCAGACTGCTGCTGCTGCTGAATTAGACTGTCTTGGAAGAAGGACTAGAGGGTAGAAAATTCTATTTAAAGAGAAGAAAGAGGGACTGGAGTAGTGGTGCAATCGGTAAGGCATCTATCTGCCTTGCTCACGCTAGCCTAGAATGAACTACAGTTCTATCCCGCTTGCTCTCATATGGTACCCAAAGCCAGGAGCGATTTCTGAGCGCATAGCCAGGGGTAACCCCTGAGGGTCACCAGGTGTGACCCAAAAACCCAAGAGAGAGAGAGAGAGAGAGAGAGAGAGAGACAGAGAGAGAGACAGAGACAGAGAGAGAGACAGAGACAGAGACAGAGAGACAGAGACAGAGAGAGAGAGAATAAACAGGTTAAGTGGACTTGTACTTCATCAAAATATAGGGCTTTTGTTTGTGGCTTTGTTTCCTCAACCAGCTTCCTGTATGTGTAGATACAAACATTGTTAATGTTTGTATTTTCTTTTTTTTTTTTTTTTTTTTTTTGTGGTTTTTGGGTCACACCTGGCAGTGCTCAGGGGTTTTTCCTGGCTCCGTGCTCAGAAATTGCTCCTGGCAGGCACGGGGACCATATGGGATGCCGGGATTCGAACCGATGACCTCCTGCATGAAAGGTAAACGCCTTACCTCGATGCTATCTCTCCGGCCCCAATGTTTGTATTTTCTATAATGTTTGGAAGAATATCCTACTATGGCAGAGAAAAATAGCATTGTCTAAATAATCACAAATCGTATTATAAATTAGATTCTATAGATTCCCCACATCTTGCTACTCAATTCCTCCTATCAATTTGAGACAAATTACAAATCTTCTATTTACCAAAAATGGGGGTGCTTTATCCTTTGTAAAACTCACTCAGGAGAGGATAAAAATAATTATTTCAATTGGTTTAGTTGGCTTATAATGGCAAACTAGTAAAAATTAGAAATCTTATCATTAAATAAAATTTTTAATTAAACAGAAATATTGTTTATGACTTTTGTCTCTTTTTCGTTACAAGGTATTTAAAATATAACTAAAACATTGTTCAAGATTAAACATATATTGCATTTTCCGCTAAATTAACTAAAATTGTCCTCCATATTTCCAAGAGGAAATCGACATTTAGCTAAAACACTTTTTTTTTTTTAAATTGTGCTTGAGCGGTAGCTTTTAACAGTCCAAACAACAGATAGGATAATATTTTTTTGTTGACTAGTTGTTTGGCTATAAAGATATTGTCTTGGAAAATACCCATTCCTTTTTTAAAGGTCCAGAATGAAATATTTGAAAAACTTTATCTCTACCTCAAAGGCAATCTATAAAAGAGTTAATATTAAAAATGCACATGTATATATGGTGGAACAAGTTTTATTATCCATTTCAATGTTTTTATTGACAAATCAATCAAGCAGTAGCTCCTCAACATTTTTTAGGTATAATCTACTAGGAAATAAGGGGGGAAATGGAAAAGGCCTCTTGTCTCTGTGGGTGGTTTTTCATGGTGGTAAATTCATTTCAGAGAAATTGCTTTAAATATCATAACATTCCAGAGGTTTAGTGGTGGGAACCAGAAATCCACAACAATGTGATAATTTCTTGGAGCTCCTCTGCTTTTGTCTATGAACTCTTCTAGGCTTGTAGTTTCTATTTAATCTAGTGCTTGCTTTTCAATGGAAATATAATGAGGGATATATATTTGTGTGTATGTGTATATTACATGTTATTTATTTTTCCATTAGTGTTACCAGGATAAAAACAAAAGTAAAGTTACCTAAATTTTACTGACTTATTTAGAGCATTATCTCAGCATTAAGAAGCCTGAAAATTATAAATAATATATTTTGGAGGGCTAGAACAATAGTATAGTGGGTAGGGCAGTTGTTTTGCATACAATGAACCAGGGCTCAACCCCTGGTACCCCATATGATCCTGCAAGTCCTTTAAGGAGTGATTATTGAGTACACAGCCAAAAGTATGCTCTGAGCCCAGCTGAAGCCTTAAAATAAATATGTATGTATATGTGTGAATGGTTGTCTATATGACCTGTGTGTAGGATTGGAGATATAGCACAAAAGTTAAAGTGCTTGTCATGCACATAGTCCACCCCAGTTTAATCCCCCAACACTGCATATGGTCCATCAAGTACCACCAGAAGTGATTTCTGAGCACTACCCGATGTGACCTCCAACAACTTCCCTAGAAAAAGTTCTATTTGTAACTCACTTATAATTAAATAGTAGATATATTAAGAAACATTTATTGTTACTTATCATCAGAAAAATGCAAATCAAAAACAATGAGATAGAACTTCACCCCCAATGAGAATGATATATATCAAAAACACCAGAACAATTAGTGATAGGCCAGAGGTGATGATGGGAATCTGAGGAAAACAGCATGATAACATTTCAGAATTTCAGAAGATTAAGAATCAGAGAGATAGCACAGTGAGTACGGTGACTGACTTCTATATGTAACCTGGGTTCAGTCTCCAGTACCCCATATCATCTCCCAAGCCTACCAGAAGTGATATCTGAGGAGCAATTTTCCAGTATAGTTGGGTGTGCCATCATCCAAAAAAAATTAAATAAAGAAAAGATTTTCCATATGACCCAGATATTCTAATTAGCATCTGCCCTAAAAACACAAAAACTTTATATCCTAAATACAATAGCCAAAATATGGAAACAACCTAAATATGCAATGATAGATGAATGGAAAAAGAAGTGTGATACATATAAAAGTTGAACATTTTACAGCTATAAGAAAGAATGAAGAAAAGAAAGATTGAAATCTTGCAGTTTATTGCAATTTGAATGGGACTGGGGGACATCAGGTTAAGTGAAATAAGTTAGAGGGAGAAGGACAAATAAAAGATGATCTCACTTAGTTGAGTATAAATGTATATAATAACATAATTCAGCTGAATATATATGTCTATGTGTACATATATACATACATGTACATACATGCATACACATAAATGTATATCTATACAAGATAAGGGAGAAATAGAAGAGGGGGACTGGGACAATGATAGAGAAAAGTAGAGGATATTGTGCTGGAATGTATTATGTATGAAACTCTATTTATGTATGAAACCCTATCATTAACCCTTTCTCTTTCTACATTGTACTTGGGTGAGATCTCACAAGTTTAAAAGTGTATAACTGAATATCTATTTATTGGTGGTATCACATACTTAATATTTTTTTAGTGGTTTATTTTGGAATAGTTTTAATATCTATAGAAAAATATTGAAGGTAGTACAACAATGTCTCCTTAACCTCATATATTGTTTCCCCAAATATTTATGCCATATATTTAGTATGGTACATTTATCTCAATTATTGAACTACTATTGATACATTTTTAGTAACTAAACTCAATGTTTTATTTAGACTTAGTTTCCAACTAATGTTCTTTCTTATCTAGGATGCCACCTTACATTTAATCATTGTGTCTCCTTAGACTCTTCTTGTCTGTGACAATCTCTCCTTTTCCTAATTTTTAATAATTTTGACAGTTTGGAAGAGTCCTGGTCAGACATTTTGTAGACTGTCTCTCAGCTGAGATTTTCTTGATGTTTTCATGGTTGGCCTGGGCTTATGAGTTTTTATGAGAAGCAGTACAGAGACAAAGTGCCATTCTCAGCACATACTCTATATATGACTACTAACTGTGATGTTGATCTTGATCACTTGGTGGAGGTAGTATTTCTAAAGCCTGAAAATATTCTTAGAACAAAGTTATTAGGTTTAGTTCAAACTAAATGAGTAAAGACATGAATTCCCCTTGAGGGCAGAATACCAACATAACTATTTCTTTTTCTTTGGGGGGGGGGGAAATTGGCCACACCTATTAGAGCTCAGGACTTACTTCTGGCTCTGTGCTTAGGGATCATCCCTGGCTTAGCTCAGAGAACCATATGAAAGGAACACAAAAGATCAAACCTTGGTTGGCCAAATGCAAGGCAAGCATCCTACTCATTGTGCTAATACTCCGGCCCTTTATTTTGAAATTTTCTGCATGAAAAACATGTCTTCCTCCAATTCATTATTTAATTTAATAATGTTACATATTTTCATATACGTTTGTGTGTATACTCATTTATACTTTGGATTACTCCCCAAAGCAATTTTATTTACTTTATAATTTAATAATTTCAGTTTTGGCTAGACTATTGGGAGCCCTTTAAGTTGGCTGTTATATCTCTGAAATACCTACAACATAGAGACATTGGAATATTTTCATTTTATTGATTTGCTATATTTGGTTTTTGAAATTGTTCTTATTTTTTGGCATCATTTCAACTTGTTCTGGGATCAACTTGTACATTTGCTTGCTTAAAATCTACAGGAAAATAGTTTCACAAGGACATCAGGTTTCTTTAATTGGTGATTGGTAAACATAAGAAATAACAACAAGATCTGAATCCTATGTACTTAATATAAATTTTTTATAACAATGAGATATGCCAAGTTGTTCATTAATGCTTCAGGCATTAACTATTCAAGCACCAATCCCAAAGCTAGAGTGACTTTTCCTTAATCAGTGCCCCCAATTTCCTACCCACCATCATACCCTGCCTTCTTGCAGACACAAACAAATTTAGTTTATACAACACAAAGCCAAATGGAATTATCAAAACTTAGGTCAACAACACAAGGCCAAATGCAATGATCAAACTTAGGTCAACAAGGGTCAATTAATAATTTTTATCACTCCATGGTGTGACAAAAATCAATGTCTATAAATTACTGATGATATTTGTTACTATTTAGGTTCACTGATTTAATAATTTACTTTGTAACTTTCCCATCTGATTTCCTGACACTACTATAAAATTTTAAGGTGTTGTAAAGTTCATAATTTATAGATATAAAACAAATTTTCTGGCTTGGTAGTTTAATAAGTTTAAGTCTCAGAGTTGGGCTGTTTCTATTGAAGGGTATAGAATGTGGCTTGGGCTGCTGTAGTTCATGTACAAAGTTGAATATACCACTTGCCCTTCTGAAAATGCTGCAGAGGTATCAGCCCAGATCAAACTACCTGAAAAATATTGGTGACCATTATTTTTTTTTAAAGCATTGTAGAAAAACTGGGCCATTTTCCTACCAGGAAAATGATGGTTGTAGGTGGAAGTTTGTACTCAAGATTTTTATAGGCAATTATTTAGAATTTATAATATGTTTTTCTGGAAAAAATTTATTATCACAAACATTTTCCAAGTGACACCTATACATATCTAAAACTTGATATCTAAAACTGATAACTCAATATTACCAAGACATGATGATCCAGATATAAGAAAGAAAAAGTATCCAAAATGGTCTGGAGAAATAGTACAGTGGTTCTCTATGTTCCCTTAAACCCATCAGGAGTGATCAATGAGCACAGAGCCTAGAGTAAGCCCTGAACATTGCTGGGTGTAGCCCAAAAACAAACAGACAAGTTAAGACTTCTCATACTGTTTTTTGTGAGAAAAAATGACAGATGTTAAGCAATTATAATTTATTATTTTAGTAGATTATATATTACCATATAATTTCATGTGCTTTATATAACTTATATATAAATATATAATATCAGTATTATATTATATTAATGCCACCTGAAAAGTTACATCAACAAATAGAAAAATAGAAATAAAATGTGTTGATACAACGGGAAATAAAAAATAAGACAGAATAAAAAGTTAAGCAAAAAATGATTTAAAATTTCTAGTTGTGCTTATGTATATGCCCGATAACTCTTTTTTTAAATGTCTTTAAGCGTCTTGAATACAGACATGATTGTAGTTGGGTTTATATAAAAGAACATCTCCCTTCACCAGTGCAACATTTCCATCACCAATGCCCCGAATCTCCTCACTCCCTCCCATACCTGCATTTGAGACAGGCATTTTACTTCCCTCACTCATTGACATTGGTGTTTGTTTGTTTGTTTGTTTGTTTGGGTCACACCCGGCTGCATTCAGGGGTTACTCCTGGCAGGCGCGGGAGACCATACGGGATGCCGAGATTCCAACCGCGGTCTATGCCACAGTGTGCAAGGCGAATGCCTTAACGCTCTGCTATTGCTCAGGCCCCCACTCATTGACATTGTTATGATATTTGTCAGTGTAGTTATTTTTCTAACTGCACTCACCACTTTATGTGGTGAGCTTTTCATATCATGAGCTGGTCCTTCCAGCGCTCATCTTTTTTGTCTCTGTAAGCCCAATAACTCTTAAAGACTTTAAAGAGTTGATATTAGTAGAATGCCTGAAATATAGCATATCAACATTTTTAAGCTCCTGCGATAAAATCAGAGTGTTATATAGTTATATTTTATAAGCATTCAGTTGAGATAGTAATAAAATATGAAAAAGTGAATTAAAAATGTTTCTGTTTGGTGCTAGAGAGAGAGTTCAGTGTGCAGGGCGCTTGCCTCACGCACAACCAACCTCTGGGTTTGATCCTCGGTATCCCATAAGGTCCCAGAGCTCTGCTAGGAGTGAACTTCCTCGATCATCATTGAATATGACCAAAGACTAAACATAAACAAAACTCCAAACAAACAAACAAAAAGAAACGGAAAAGGTTTCTGTTCTTAAAGAAACAGAAGTGGACATTGAACTGCTATTATATTTTATTCTTTTCAAATCTTGTGTGCTTTATTCTGCTTCTCCCTTGCTCCACTTGCCCCAATATTAGAAAAACATGAAGCATGCTTCTAAAGAAGGCGTGGAATGTCATTTCTTGAGGTGAAGTTGCATTAAGCCAAGTATTTCGCAGTCCATGAAGCTGATCTTAAAGTAAAGAAGGGAGGTATTTATTCCAACTTCAGAAGCTCTAATGCAAACCAGCTCTCGTTTTTAGTTTAATTTTTATACTTCTAGTAATTCTACTTCTATGAGGGTAGTGACTTCATTTTAACCCTGCCCGATGTTGATTTAGTATTCTTACTCTCTTGGCCACCCCAACATTTTCTATCGAGAATTTGCTCTCTCATCCTTCTCTCCTTTACTTTCCAAGTATCTTCAGCCTTACCTGGATCTGTCCAGGTATGTGACTCTTCAGATAGATATTCACGTTATGTCCTCGGTTTTAGGTTAATTTTGGTTTAAGGTTGGTCGGCTACATGTTTCTAGCATAATACAGATTATAATTTAAGACAGCATTATTTCATGTTCATTAATTTTTTAAAACAAAACCTAAAAAATGATGAATTACTTGACTTTTATGTTTAAGGTCCTAATTAAACCACATTTTGTTTTTTGTATTTTTTTTTGTTTTGTTTTGTTTTGTTTTGGGGCCACATCTGATAACACTCAGGGGTTACTTCTGGCTATGTGCTCAGAAATCGCCCCTGGCTTGGGAGACCATATGGGACACCAGGGGATCGAACTGCAGTCTGTCCTAGGCAAGCATGCGCAAGGCAGATGCCTACACCATCCTCTGGCCCCATATTTTGTGTTCTTTTTTTTTTTTTTTTTTTTTTTTTTGGTTTTTGGGCCACACCCGTTTGACGCTCAGGGGTTACTCCTGGCTATGTGCTCAGAAATCGCCCCTGGCTTGGGGGGACCATATGGGACGCCGGGGGATCGAACCTCGGTCCTTCCTTGGCTAGCGCTTGCAAGGCAGACACCTTACCTTCAGCGCCACCTACCCGGCCCTTCATCTGTTCTCCATAGACAAACTATTTGAATGTATATAAATTCTCTCTCTCTGACTTTCATTGCAGTGTCACATATTCCTTTCTTTTGTGCAAAACAAAGATTTCTACAAAGTCTTTGAGAAGAGTTGACCTTTCTACCTCTACTCAAATATCTTGATTGCCTGAAACTCAGTTCCTTGTGAGTTGTATGTTTCACATTCAGATGGGTTGATTTATCAAAAACTATCCTTTATACTGGACTGAAATTTATTTTATCAGATGGACCTATAATTCCTGGAAATGCTTAAACATTATATATAAATATTGAAAAACAATGCACAAAGTAAATATAAGACATACTGATATTGACTTTATGTATTGTCTAAAATTTAGAAAAGCGTAAGTCCTTTGAAAGTCTTTGAAATAGAAGTATATGAGAATTGGGCAAGATACCCCATGTAGATATATGACAAGTTCCTCAAGGTTTAAATTAATTCAATGATCAGTACTATAAAAAACCCTATTTAATCATTAAAAAACAAGGATGAGACTAAGATCTAGAAAATAGAAATAATTCAATAGGAATAAAATAAGTACCTAAGGAATAAGGTCAATAAATGCCAAAAGAAAGAAGAGTAGGATAGTGTGGTCGATTATTTCTGCTTGTTAAGATACTTTCTGTCTTTGAGATCAGTGGAGGTAGTGGTTTAATTTCCTTCTTTCCTTTTGGCCAAAAATAAATAGTTTCAGAGTACTTGAGAAATTTTTCTAATTCTGAGTGCACAAATAAAACCTAGCACTAGTTTGGAAAAGCATCCTGTTTAAAAGTCTTAGAAGTTTCCATAATTTAGTCAAAATATCATTTTTGAGTAGTTATTCAGATTTTTATGGGAGGTGCTCAAATTCCTAACTGTACCATGAATGAACCACTCTCCAACAGCATACATTTGGGGGTTAAAAAAGGGCAATTACAGAGTAGAAACATGCTTATGGGTGTCCACCAGTCAAATTTGACAAGGTCTCCCATATCCAACTTCTATCCATGGTTGAAAATCATTGGAAGTTGTGTGGCATTTCAAATGTTTGAAATATAATGACTTGCTCCAAGAAATACAGAACACTTGATACATGTAGAGATGTCCTATGGAGTAATCTTAGGATCATAAAACATATAAGGCAGTTCTCACAGAGGGTGCAAAATTGATTCAATATATAGAATAAATGATTAAATATGAGTAAACTCTAGATCCTTTGTAATTAAAGTTGGTACTATAAATCACTTGGAAGAAAAAGAGTTCATGGAAAGGTCTAGGATACAATACATGACTTATACCATAATAATTAGACCCTTATATGCAATGACCTTATATGATTTTATAAAGATAGTCTTTAAATACCTTCTTAATATTATCATGATCCTCTCAGAACTGTTAGATTTGAGAGCAATCTTAACTTTTGAAAAGGAGGCCTAAGTAGACTATAATATTTCAGATATTTATTACTCACATTATTCTTCAGCAGAGTCTCTAAACTCTACTCAATCATAAGATCAAAGTACTGTTTTTTTGTTAAAGGAAGTTAAATATAGTAAAACTTGGCCTTGAAAATTTAGCCAACATTGAGAATTAGGTGCTTTCTATAACATGTACTTTTTCTATGGGAGGACAATAAGATATTCTTTTTATTTTCCTGAACTTATTGAGAAATAAGTGATAAAATTGCTTGTGCTTATGATATATATATATAACTTACAGACTTTATAAATATATACCATGTAAAATTATTACCACAATCATCAAGAAAGTTAACATACCTAGTATGTTTATCTTTTGGTGTTAGATTAACATTATTATTTATTGTAATTAACATGCTGTACATTAGATCTGCAGAACTAATACATACTTCATAACTGAAACTCTACTCTTTCACTAACATTTACTATTTTCCCTATTTCTTCTATCTATCCTCAGATAATAGTTTTTCTAATTTTTCTGAGTATTTTTAATTAAAATTATATATAAATGTAAGACAAATCAATATTTGTCTTTCTGTCTGTGTAATTTCTTTTTTTTTCTTTTGTTTGGTTTTTTTGGGCCACACCTGTTTGATGCTCAGGGGTTACTCCTGGATAAGTGCTCAGAAATTGCCCCTGGCTTGGAGGGATCATATGGGACACCGGGGGATAGAACCGTGGTCGCGATCTTTTCTTGGCTAGTGCTTTCCTTGGCTAGCGCCACCTTGCCAGCCCCGTCTGTGTAATTTCATTGAGCGTAACGTCCTTGACAGTAATTCATATTTCAAATTGCAGAACTTCTTTCTAAGGCAGAACAAGATATTCCATATATAATTGAACATATATGCTGGGTTATATCAATTTATGTTTATAGCTACATATATCTATGTTGATATTAATCTCTAAGTTTATATAATACGTTTTCCTATTCTTTCATCCATTAGCGTTTAGGTTGCTTTAAATGCTGCAGATAATTTCAGCATTCTAAGAAAGTTCATTTGGACTTCATTTCTTTTGAATCTATACCCAGATATATATCCAGAGATTACTGGATCATAGAAAATTATTTTAGGGGGGCAATAGTCAAGGGGATCAGGGTTCATTCCTGGTGATTCTAGGCAACTGGGCCAGAAGATTCAGTGTGCAGTTCTGATGAAGATATGCTACTCAGGCCTAGCAGTATATGGGAAACAACATGTTCACTCAATTATGTGGGACCCTGTGATACTGGGGATCAAACTTGGTACCTTATGCATGTAAGACATGCCCCCCAGCCTTTCAAGCTCTTTGCTCTGTTATTTATCTATATGCAGAGAGAAATTTACTTTTTCCAACTTGGATGCATTTTCTTTCCTTACCTATTTTATTTGACTAGGATTTTAAGTATTAAGTTGAAAGAAATATTTTAGTAAGTGTGTATATTGATCTTGATCTTCGAAGAAAAGTTTTCTGCTTTCCATATTGAGTAAAAAGTCAACTATGTGCATTTTATATTTTGCCAGTATTATATTCCTAATTTTATTATAATGCTAATTTACCAAGTTCTTCACAATATAGTCATTTCAGGCATTAAATGTTTAAACAGCAGTCGCACCACCCGTGTGACCCATCAGTAATCACCATTGTCACTCATTCACCTATCACCATAGTCTGCCTCTATGCAGGCACAAGACAAATTTACTTCATTTACTTGTTACAACACAAAGTCAAATGGAATTATCAATTTTATATCAGCACAGGTCAATTTGAAATGATTGCTATTTCTCTCCAGGGAATTAGTAAAGTCAATGTCTAAGGATTTACTGAGCTGTGGTTTGGTGCTAGTTGAATCTTCTGTGCTACTGTTTGGGCTCAGTAAGGCAAGGCAGATAGATTACTACATAACTCCCATCAGATTTCCTGTGATACTTACTACTTGAGTGATACTACAAAATATTGAGATGTAGGATTTTTTTTTTTTTTTTGGTTTTTCGGGCCACACCCGTTTGATGTTCAGGGATTACTCCTGGCTAAGTGCACAGAAATTGCTGCTGGCTTGGGGGACCAAATGGGACGCTGGGGGGATCAAACCGTGGTCCTTCCTTGGCTAGCACTTGCAAGGCAGACACCTTACCTCTAGTGCCAGCTCGCCGGCCCCTAGATGTAGGATTTATAGATCTAAATTAGATTAGGTGGCTTGGAAGTTTGACAAGGACAAGTCATGGAGCTGAGCCCATGACTAAAGTCATGGGGTTTAGCATTAGTCTGCTGTACTTCATGCAGAAAAGTAATCTTCCCCACTTTTCTTTTTCTTTATTTTATTTTCTTTTTTTTGCTTTTGGGCCATACCCAGAGGCACTCAGGGGTTATTTCTGGCTCTGGCTCAGAAATTGCTCCTGGCAGGATCGGGAAACCACATGGGATACCTGGATGAACTCAGATCCATCCAGAGTCAGACGCGTGCAAGGCAAACGTTCTACCGCTATGCTATCTCTCAGGCCCCTTCTCCCTCTTTTCTGAGAAGGCAAACAGTGGTATCAGCCAGATATGATTACCTGGTAAGTACTGGCAGACATTATTCTCTTCTGGAACATGGCGGCTGACTCTGGCTGTTTTTCTTTTATGAAAGCAGTGGGTGGAGGGGGCTAGGACTTTCAAAGGTGGTGCCAGTACAGGAGGACTCGATTCCTTCCATTATAGAAGAAAATGCCCAGATTTTAGCCCTATCTCACCTGAGAGGATTTAGTTGCTCAGATTATATGATTTCAATTGTGAAGCTGGGCCTTTTCTGCCAGAGGGTGTCAGGGACGACACTGAACTGCTGTAGGTCATGTAGAAAGGGAAATCGTCCCCCATGCTTTCTGAGAAGGCCAATCTAAGTTGAAGTAATTTCCTTGTGATAGATGTTGAGATTTATTATTATAAAATGGTATTGAATTGATATCGTCAATATTTTTCTGCACATATTGATCTATGAGAGTTTTAAAAATTAATAAAGAAATTCTAACTGAATTACACCATAACAAACCACATAATGTAGCGTACAACTTAAGGATTAAGCATTATATAATTATAAAACTAAGTAAATTATAAAAACTAAGTAGTTAAAATTTTGAACACAATATATGACAATATAGGGCATGTTCCAAGTCTGCTTTAAAAATAAACAAGAAAGTAGGGGATACTTATTTTGTTAGTTGAATTAAAGCAAATTTCTAGAATCAATTTTGCTACTTCTTCTTGTTCTTTAAGCATCAACCATTGTAGTATAAACTGGTCCCAAAGGATGAGCTGCTTCAGAGAATAGCAGACATCCATATTTTTAAGTGGCTACTTAAGAAGACTTTCTGTGGAAGATGATGATTTAAAGAAAAAACTTTAAAAGCATCTATTTTCGTGCAGTCTAGCTTTCTATTTTCTTTCTGATAAACCAATCAAGTAGTATATCCCAAGCACCTAACATACCTAGAGGGGAATGGGAGAATAGACCATAAAAGTCATATGGGTCATTCATCGACACCAACACTCTTACTTTTGGGTTATGTCATCTCCCTTAGTTTCCAGTGAAATGAGACACTTAAATTGCAACAACTAATTCAGAAAAACATAGTAGCTGTAGATTTAATTTGCCCCCAAATTTGTGTTTGAGAGAGGATTCTGACTGACTGGGTAACTACAGAAAATTGTTATAGATTATGCATTTTGGTTTGTGACACATGGCATATGGCTACAAAAATAAATTAATTCTCTTTTTAACTAAGACAGAAGTTCATGTGATGAAATATTTGGCTCTGAAGAGATGTTACTAATTTTATTTTCATAGTATGGCAAGCCAGCTCATATTTTCATATAAAGTTGAATCTAACTCACTTAACAATGTTTTGTGTTCAAAAAGAATAAATTATGAGGATCAATATACCAAGAGCAATAGCATTGACAATAGAGTGGTTTTTGTTACATGTGGCCAACCTTGCTTCAAACTCCATATGGTCCTTTGAACCTCAACAGCAACGATTCTTTTCTTTTTTCTTTTTTTTTGGAAGAGGGGTAGATTTTGAGCCACACTTGGTGAAGCCCAGGGGTCATTCCTGGCTATGCACTCAGAAATTGCTCCTGGCTCAGGGGACCATATGGGACACCAGGGATTGAACCCAGGTCGGTCCTGGGTCAGCCATGTGTAAGGCAAACACCCTACCACTATGCTATTGCTTCGACCCCAGCAGTGATTTTGAGCACAGCGCCAGGAGTAAGCCTTGCTCTAGGAGTGGCCCCTAAAACAAAGCAAAACAAAACAAAAACCAGGGGCTAGAGTGGTAACACAGTGGTAGGGCATTTGCCTTACATGCACATGACCCAGGATGGACACAGGTTTGATACCTGGCCTCCCATATAGTCTTCTGAGCCAGGAATGATTTCTGAGAGCAGAGCCAGAAGTAACCTCTGACCACTGCCAGGTGTGTCCAAAAAAAAAACAAAAACAAAAACAAAAACAGCCCAAAATGAACAAACAAAAACAAACCTTCACCCCTCCCCCAAAACCAAAAATCAATCCAATAAAAACCAATGACAAAATTAAAAGACTTTTAGAGTTTATTCAGTTTTTTTTTTTTTTTTTTTTTTGTAACGCCTAGTGGTACTTAGGGCTTAGAATGGAGGGGTTTGGAGAGCTATGGATCAAACTTGGGCCAGCAAAGTGCAAGGTAAGCACACTTTCCACTATACTATGAATGCTTATGAATGCTTTTTAAATTGAATAATCTTAGTAGACATTCCCTTTCCTTTCTGGAGTTTTTCTAACTGATAAATTTTTGATCTTGACTTTTTACATGGTGATCTAATGAAACACACTACTAAAATAAACAAATAATATTTGGATAGTTTGATACAAAAGAAATTTTCAATCTGCTGAGTAGCCTTTCCTACAAAAGCTTGATACTGTTTGGGAAAGCAGTAGTGGATTCTCTTGGTTGTGTCAACAAATATTTTTTTAAAATCTAATAAGTAGGAAATTAAAAGCCAGATTCATCAGAACAGAGATCCTATAGATATTTAGTCTTCAGGTACTCATAGTTTTTGACAGTTCTCCAAGGAGCTTACTTTAAAAACAAATTTTTTTTAATTATAAAATGCACTTGGAAGAAAAATGTGGAGACAAGTAAGTTTGATCATAGTGGAAAGCATGTCTGGTGTTGAGCCATAGTACAACTTAGATTCTATTTTCTTAAATTAGTTCCTTCTGTGTTCCATTTGTCAATGCTATTCATAGCTCCCAATAGCCAACTAGGCCAGTGACTTTGGAATCATTGACTCACTTTCCTCATCCACAGATATGGCAAATTATTTCTCAAATATTTCTCCTCTCCCACTTTGTCATCATAAGCAAAAAAGTTAAGGGTCAGGGAGGTGGTGCAAGTAGTAAGGCATCTGCCTTTCCTGAGCTAGCCTGGGATGGACCAAGGTTTGATCCCCCAGCATCTCATATGGTCCCCCAAGTTAGGAGTGATTTCTGAGTGCATGACCAGGAGTAACCCATGAGCATAACCAGGAGTAACCACTGAGTGTGGCAAAAAAAAAAAAAGAATTTAAGAGTCTTATATTTTCACAGTGGAATTATGCAATGGCATTTGAATTGACCATTTTTTCTATTTCCCCGGAATTTTCTTTCTAAAATTCAAGATTATTTGTTATTTAAAATTTTATTTAAATACCTATGTTTAAAAATCTAGAATGGGATTAAAGGTTCAGAGAAATAGTACAGTAGGTAATGTGCTCGTCTTGCATGCATTGTTTCAGGTTTGATGGTCAACATCCCATTTGGTACTCCAGCTACCATTGGGTATAATTCCTTCATGCAGAGCCAGGAGTGTGAGTAGCACTGAGTGTGCATTCAAACAAATTTGAAAAAAATCTAGAATGGCTCACTTTTATTAAGAGCAATTTTATATTTGGGGAGTAGGCTTTTTTCCCCACACCAGTGGTGCTCAGAGGCTGTGTGTTCAGGTATCACTTGTGATGGTGCTGAGGAGACCAAATAAATAAATGGTGGCATGTAACCTGTGCCTGTGCTTTAGGCCATTGTTTTGGTGGGAAAGGGGACGACCTCACAGCTGTACAAGTGTCCAAGCCAAAAGCAGGCAGGAGCCATGGGACTGGGAGTGAAATTTTGATCTATTTTCACAAACTAGGAGGACTAGATTTGTGGGACTCTACATAGCCTAATCCTGTGCTTTCCACCCAAGACACCACATCCAACCCCACAAACAAACTTCCCAACCCAAAGATACAAGCTAAATCTTTTTAGCTAAAGATGAATTTTCTTTTTCTTTTCTTTTCTTTTCTTTTTTTTTTTTTTTTTTTTTTTTTTGGTTTTTGGGCCACACCTGTTTGACGCTCAGGGGTTACTCCTGGCTATGCACTCAGAAATCGCCCCTGGCTTGTGGGGACCATATGGGACACCGGGGGATCGAACTGCAGTCCATCCTACGCTCGGTCCGTCCTACGCTAGGGTTTGCAAGGCAGACACCTTACCTCTAGCGCCACCTTCCCGGCCCCGAATTTTATTTTTCTTAAGAAGTTAGGGGAAGTGACTAACAGACTCAGGGCTGAAGCCATGGGGCCATGGGCCTTAATGAGTGCTTCCCTGTCTTCTCTATTTCCCTTATAAAAAGTTTTGTGACCCAGAGGTCTAAGGCCATGGGACAAATGCTGCACCATCATTTCAAATAAAATAATGCAAACCAAGGACATAAGCCAAGAGTTTGGAGCTGAAATTTCGTTGTGGTTTTTTTTTTTCCCTCACAAACTGGGGGGTAGGGTGAGGAGAACACAATAGACAGGCTTAGGACTCTAAAGCAGCCTAACTAGGCACATATTCTCAGCCCTAAAAACAAACCAATCTGACCCATAAACCACAGAGCTGGGGAAAGATTTTTTTTTCCTAACCAAATGTTTAGGAGTTGTCTGCAACCTGATTCTGTAACTGTGATTCACAATATTAGATTTACAGGTGGGTGGAGAATACTCCAGACTTGGCTGTAGAGATGAAGTCTGTAACCCAGCTGAATGTTTCCCAATCCATTATCCGTGTATGTGTGGTGTGACCCAGAACTTCATACCCAGTCCTAGGGCTGTACCTCTGAATCTGGGTGTTTTGTTTGTGGTGTTTAGGATAGGCCATAGAAGCAGTTTTATTTGAGGGAGGGTTTGAGGGAAGTGCTCAGTGGAGCTATTTGACCTGTGGTTTGAGCTATTTTGTTTGTGTGACAGGATAAACTCTTGTTAACAGGTTCTCATGTTCTTTCTTTCTATTATTTATATATAATTTTATATATAACTCTATATCATAAAATAGAAGAAACACACAGGCACACACAAAACATTTTGCCCCTGTTTCTCTCCTAATTGGTGTGAGAGAAAAAAAAAACACAAAATTTCATGCCCAGACCTGTAGGTATTGCTGTTTTGTGTTTGTGGGAGGGGTGCACCATGGTGCATGGTCCCATGACTTGAGGCCATTTAGGTTGTGGAAGTTGGGGGGGAGATGCCAGTCACTACTGAAAAGATAGCATTGCTTGATATGATAGTATCATATATGTTGGTCTTTATCAAACCATCTGGTAGAATGATGAGTTCTAATAGTAGATACATCAGAAAGAAAATTGGTATTTTGTGAAGCAAAGTTTAGCTCAGCTAAGCATATGGAAATAAAGAGAAACTCCTTAAAAATGTTCTATCAGGTTGTACTATTTTCTTATTTTTAAAGATTACTTTTCTTTTTATATTTCTAGACCTTAAAGATTGTCTTCATCTCTGTTAGCATTTACATATATCTGTAAATATATACATATATACATATATATACATGGAGAGAGAAAGTCTCTTTTGGGTTTCAGGCATACAGTGTTCCAGTACCAATTCCTTCACTGCTTTCTACTAATCTCTGCATTTTTTTCTTCTCTCAACTTATCTTTATGATAAGCACTTTAATGATAAATTTTAGGTACAGTGGTTTACATTATTGCTATTAATAAAAACTTTATGCTTGGTGCTTTAACACCTTTAAATAATCTTTCTTTCCTCTAGAGTGACCATTTACCTTCACCATTGTCATAATGTTCTTTTCTCTGTCATATCAACTTTTCCACAGATCTAAGCTTTCCTACTGAAGAGCAATTCTCATATTCTTTGTTCCTATTGTCTTTGGGCATTTTTTTCTTCCTCAAAATGCTTCTTTATATGCCTCATATGAAGGAGAACATTTTGTGTCAGTCTTTCTCCCTCTGAGTAACTCCACTCAGCATAATACTCTCTAGATCTAGCCACATAGAATCAAATTGCATGTCTTCACTTAGGACTGAGTAACATTCCATTGTATATATGTACCATAGCTTCTTTATCAAGTAATCTGTTCTTCAGCATTTAGGTTGTTTACATATTTGGGCTATTGTCAATAGTGAACCAATGAACATAGGATACTCACATTTGAATCCAAGGATTATGATAAAAAATGTACAAACTTGCCCAAAATAAATTGATCATATGCAGCAATCTTCAACCACATGGATAAGGTAGTAAAAAATTAGCATGACCCATTGGAAAGTCCTGTGGGAAAAATCAAGGATTTGGAGGTTTCCTAAGTGGATTAGGCAAACTTTCATGCATAGTATATTAACATTTGTTGGCAAATGTCTATCCTCCCACACCATTTGCTCTCTTATGTTTACCAATTGTTGGTTTGGAAGAACTTACTAAGATTCTTCAAATTTCAAATTGTTCACATGTATAAGGGGGATGGTGGTGCTAAAAATAACACTAACTTCTCATCTCATAAATTTGTTTTGATTTTCAAAATATTTGTATTCATGTAAAAAAAAGAAAATATGTGATGAAATAGTTTGGGGTTATACATAGCATTTCTGAAAGTCAGTGAGTATGTAGAGAAGAATTGCTACTTTGTGGTTGCTGTTGTATAATGTTAATTGAAGTAACACATTAAAAACTAGGGTGAAACTTGTATTCATTAAGATAGTCACTGTGTTTCTGAATGAAAAAATTACCTATTGAATAAATACTTTTCTATCGAAACTAACCTTATTTTATTGAAGTATTTCAACTTAGATGTTCATTTAAGCAGAGCTTGTAGCTTGCATTTAGAGATTCGGCCTAGGATTTGTACAATAACCAAGATCTCTGATTCCAGAGGTCTGACTTAGACAACTGTGACAGAATAGATCTTCTGGAAACATAATCAAAGACTCTATCCTAGTCTTAATCCTAGGATCTGTGCAAAGACCAAAACTACCAATTACAGAAGACTGATTACAACAACAGTGATGGAACAGAACTGCTAGAACTGTAAAGAAAGACACTATTCTAGACTTCATCCTATGACTTGTGCAAATATCAAGATCTCTAGTTAGAGGTCAAATTCTATAATCCACAACTGAGCAGAAAGTTTCCTGGCACCATAAAAAGTCCTTAGGGTGTGAAAAGGAGTATGTAGGGAACCTGTAGTTATTCCCAAGACAGTATATTTCAAAAGCAGAGAAACTCTGTATCTTTTAGGCCAAGGGAATCCCTTTCTAATTTCCCCAATATTTACTGTGCCTGTGCAAAAACAAAAACAAAAAAAAACTTGCCATACCAGCTCTCCTTTCTTTTTTCTTTTCTTTTTTTCTTTCATTCTTGTGGTTATTGTTTGGTTGTTGTATTTCTGTTGGGGTACTTTTTTGTAGTTGCTCATTTGGTCTTTGATTTGATTTTTGTTTCTTTTTTGTTTTGTTTATTTTGTTTTTATTTTGTGTGTGTTTTTATAATAATTTTTATTTTGACCAAAGTGGATTACAAATCTTTCACAGTAATGTTTTAGGCATATAGTGTCATTGAATCAGGGACATTCCCACCACCAATGTTGTCCTCCCTCCACCCCTGTTCTCAGCATACATCCCATATCCCCCTGTTTGACCCTCTCTCCCCCATGTTGCTAGTGTAAGTGGTCTTCTCTGTGTCTAGCTTGTTGTAGATTGGGCATCGATTCTGTTGTCATTGACTTTGGGTTTTGTGTTTAAATATGATCATTTTTTCATTTCTACTTAATGTTCATACTACTGTTTGTTCTTGATAACTTCCATTATTTCCCCCCTAATTTGTGAGGCGGAACAAGATGGTTCAAGTTATATAGCTCTGTTTGAAGGAAGGAAAAAGTTAAAATGGGGCAAAAATCAAACAAGCAAAAAATGGAGGATTCTTCTAGAGGCTATAAATATCAATTTAAGGGAAAAAGGAGAAAAAACAACAACAATACAAAAAAAAACAAACAAAAACCTGAAAAGCACCACAGCAATAAAGACAACAACCACACAATAACCATGGTCCTGAAATAAAAACAAAACAAAACTAAGCACAAAAAAAACAAAAACAAAGAAACCAAACAATAACAATATCAACACCAAGAAGAATTATTTTGTACTTCTTCTTCTTTTTCTTTTTTTTTTTTTTGCATCGGTATAGTAAATATTGGAGAGATTAGAAAGGGAATTCCCTTGACCTAAGAGATACAGGGTTTCTCCATCCTTGAAATATACTGTCATGAGAATAACTAGAGGCTATGTACATGTTCTTTTACTTTCCCATAGGTCCTTTTGTGGTGTCTGTAAATTGTCTGCTCTGTCGTGGATGATAAAATAAGGCCTCTGTAGCTAGAGATCTTGGTATTTGCACAGGTCATAGGATGGAGTCTTTCTTTACGGTTCTAAAAGTTCTGTTCCATCACTGTTGTTTTAATCAATCTTCTGTAGTTGATGATCTTGGTTTTCTGCAATGATCCTAGTATGAAGCCTAGGATAGAGTCTTTCATTATGTTTCCAGAAATTCAGTTCAGTTGCAGTTGTCTCAGTCAGACCTCTGGAATTAGACATCTTGATTGTTATACAGATCACAGGCCAAAGCCTAGACTAAGGTCCTTTTTATTGGTTCCAAGATAAGTTCTTCCAAATCATGGTTGTTACAGTCAGTCTTCTGTAGACAGCAATCTTGGCTTTTGCACAGATCAATGGATGACATATCTTCTGATTTCATCTTGTCATTAGGTGGTGAGGTAAGGCAACCTGCTCTTAGATCAAGTTGTTGCAATTTCCTCATTGTCAGGATGTCATATCAATATTGGCACATGTTGGTGTCTGAGCAGTATTAAGAATGTCTCAGAAGGAGTTTGGTTCCAGGAGCTGTTGCAGAGAATTGAATAGGTTCTATGTCTGGAATCTAGGGTTCCAGATTGGATGGTCGTGGTCTATTCTAAATTGGGTCCACATGACATTTGTTTAAGGTGGGAGGTACCCCTGTATTGTAAAATGTATGAGTTCTTTTCCCTAGTAGATAAGAGGTTGTTTCTAAAGGTAAAATTTACCCTTTTGGGGCCGGGCGGTGGCGCTAGAGGTAAGCTGCCTGCCTTGTCTGCACTAGCCTTGGACGGACCGTGGTTCGATCCCCCGGAGACCCATATGGTCCCCCAAGCCAGGAGCAACTTCTGAGCACATAGCCAGGAGTAACCCCTGAGCATTACCGGGTGTGGCCCCCCCCAAAAAAAAAAACAAAAAAAATTACCCCTTTTTAGTATGCCTTTGCAAGAAGAAATGGTGCTATATTATACTGCTGGTGCATTTGGAAGTGAGAGTGTCAGGCTCCATCATCTCTGTGCCCTGGTTTTGACCTGAGCTATTATCCCAGGCAAGACTTTTTCTTGTAGGTTTTTGTACCAAGCAGAACCAAAACAGGTAAAGTTAAGGAAGAGAAGAAAACAAAAACAGCCGATCCAGGACCAAAGGTGGTTGGTTTGATTCCCGGTGTCCCATATGGTCCCTCGTGCCTGCCAGGAGCTATTTCTGAGCAGACAGCCAGGAGTAACCCCTGAGTACCGCCAGGTGTGGCCCAAAAACCAAATATATATATATACACACACTCACATATATATAAAAATAAATAAATAAAATTTGTAAAAGTAATTAAAGGAACAAAGTGATTCAGGAGACTACCTTGCATTTGGGATAAACAGGTTAAGAGGTAGAATTATATAGGTCTTAAACTTGTAAAGGAAATATAGTTTCCCCATTGTCTTTTGAGATATTCTTGTAGGGGGTGGAATCTAGGGCACAGTTTCATTAAACACCCTGGTCTTGTTGACTTTGAGAAATGATTTGTGGCAGGATAGGCTCGGATATAGTTCTTGCACTGGGCATCCTTCTGGAGCTAAGTCTGGTATTAAATAAAAGTCCATGTTTGGGGGTGGGATGAGAAGCAGGGCCACAGAGCATGAGTCTACAGGGGTGTTGGTTGTAGTTTCTTTCAGGGGAAAAGATGTGCTGAGTGAGTCCTTTGGTTTGGGAGCTGGGTGATGGCTTATTGGGCAGGAGGTCGGTTTTGATACCTAATTGGTTAAGAACTGAGAGTAAAGAGCATTAATAAGGTGAGATATCGGATTGGAAATGGGTGTGTGTGTGTGTGTGTGTGTGTGTGTGTGTGTGTGTGTGAAGAGATAGTAGGATTTCTGAAGGGGGGAGGATGGATAGTATATAGGAGGGGTATATACACTATAGGCCTGGATTGTTTACAATTTAGGTTTGGCTCTTATAGAGGTGTCCTCTCTTTCTGTGCACATGCCCATATAAAGACATACATTAGTGATCGATTCTTAAGATGTTGTTAGAGGTCTGACCCTGATAGGATGGGTCTGATCTATTATGGACTGGTTGAATTAAGATAAATAATTAGTTTAGGATAGCTTGTTATACTTTGTTATGTTTTTCTCCTTTTTCACATTTCTTCTTCTTTATTTTAACTATTTCTTTTCTTTTTGGGCCCCACCTGGTGATGCTCAAGGGTTACTCCTGGATATGATCTCAGAAATTGCTCCTGGCTTGGGGGATCATATGGGATACCGGGGATCTTACCACATTGCGTCCTAGGTCAGTGTGTGCAAGGCAAACTGCCTACCAACTTGCACCACCAATCTGACCCCTCCCTTTCTTCTTTTTAAATTGGCATTTAAAAAATATCAATTTTAAAAAATATCCAAAAGATGACTTCTCCTGCTTTGTTTTTTCTTTTTTCTTTTTCTTTTTTTCCTTTTATATCTTTATTTAAATAGCTTGATTACAAATATGATTGTGGTTGGATTTCAGTCATGTAGAGAACACCCCCTTTCACCAGTGCAAAATTCCCATCACCAATGTCCCAAATCTCCCTCCTCCCCACCCCACCCCCACCTGTACTCTAGACAGGCTTTCTATTTTTCTCATTCAATTATATTGTTATGATAGTTCTCAATGTAGTCATTTCTAACTGCACTCATCATCTTGTGGTGAGCTTCATGTAGTGAGCTGGAACTTTCAGATCTCTCTTTCATCTCTGAAAATTATTGCAAGAATGTCTTTTATTTTTCTTAAAACCCATAGATGAGTGAGACTATTATCCATCTATCTCTCTCCCTCTGACTTATTTCACTCAACATAATCAATCCTCCTTGTTTGTTTTTTTCTCTTTTCTTTCTTTTTTTTTCAAACAGAACCACATAACTTGAATCATCTTGTTCTGCCTCATAAATTGAGGGGGGGGGGGAAAGATGGTACCAGAACCGAACAGTCATGTGAACATTGAGTAGAAATAAAAAACCATCAGACTTAAACACCAAACCCAAAGTTAACGACAACAGAATAAATATCCAATCTTCAACAAGCTATACACAGAGGTGGCCAGTTATACTAGCAGGCCAGCGGACAAAGGAGGGGGATGCTGGGAACAGGGGTGAAGGGAGGACATCACTGGTGGTGGGAATACCCCTGATTCAATGTCACTATATACCTTTAATTTTACTGTGAAAGGTTTGTAATTCATGTTGGTCACAATAAAAATTATTTTTTAAGGGGCTGGGAAGGTGATGCTAGAGGTAAGGTGTCTGCTTTACAAGTGCTAGCGTAGGACGGACTGCGGTTCAATCCCCCGGCAGGGGCGATATCTGAGCGCATAGCCAGGAGTAACCCCTGAGTGTCAAATGGGTGTGGCCCAAAAACCAAAAAAAAAGTTTTTTTTTAAAAGAATGCATATCACATGAAAAGCGCCAGAATTATAAAATACTTAAGTAAAGTAAGTGACTGAACTAAATGAATTAATTACTATATGGCACCCAATACTCAACATTGTAATTTTTACTTGAGAATTTTATATTAGTATATAAGTATATAAGCCTTAAGTTACCTATACGAATTTGATTACCATTGTAACTAAAACTATAAATAGTAAAATTCTCAATTAACGAGAGAACATGTGTGACTAGGTCTCTTTGTAATAAATAAGTAATAGTAATTGGTAATTATTTTTTATTTTGGTCATAGCAGTTTTGATCTTGGCACAATCCTGTATGCTGTGTGGAGCGTAAAAGCTGTGTCTGCCACATGAAGAAAAGCTCCTTACCCACTAAAAAATGGTTATTCATGACCAATAATTTCATGTACTAGGATTTAATGTTTTGTCTTGCTAGCCTTGTTTAATATTAGTGATTTTATTTTATTTATTTTTTTTCTTTTTTTTCTTCTTTTTTTTTTAAATATGGAATGCTTCACGAATTTGCGTGTCATCCTTGCGCAGGGGCCATGCTAATCTTCTCTGTATTGTTCCAATTTTAGTATATGTGCTGCCAAAGCGAGCACAATATTAGTGATTTTAAATGCTTCCTGGCAGAGGAGGCAATGTATAAATTATAAAATTATTAATTTTAATGCTATCTTAAGCATTAAAATATCATGTTTGTTATGATTTACTTATAACAATTATCATTAGCCAGGTATATAAAATTCTTAATGTTTTTCACATTTTCCTTTTTATCTTCTAATAAAATCATAAAAGAGAGCATACCTTTTGTGGGCAGAGCGATAGCTCAGCAAAAGAGCATTTGCCTTGCATGCGGCTATTCCAGGACAGACCTGGGTTTGATCCCTGGTGTCCCATATAGTCTCCCATGCCAGGAGCAATTTCTGAGCATAGAGCCAGGAGTAAGCCCTGATCATCACAAAGTGTGGCTCAAAAACAAAGCCAAACAAACAAAAGTGAGCATAGCCTTTAAAGTTAATTGAGAAAAACATAGCAACTAAAACTCTATAAAGAAATTCATATTTTCATATTTTGAAATTGGATATGATACCATCAAAAATCACAAGAACTGTATGGAAATGTGAAGAATTTTAAACAAGCATTTACTTGTTCTACAATATACTTTAAAATGTGCTTCAATCTTTTTTTCATTGTTTTATGAATATGTGTAATTACTGTGCAATTTTTAGTAGATCTCTTTAACTAACATTAAATTACAAGTATAATGTAAGCAAAACTAATTGTATTTGCTTATGTTGTCAGCTTTGGATACCTAATGTTATAAAAATGAAGTCTAATGGAAATTAGATATCAATATGTTTTCTTTAGGAGTCTGATTTCATTACTTATTTTATGAAGCAATAAATAATTACAAAATAGTTCATTCTGTTAATCAAAAACCATTAGCAAACTCATAAATTAAATATATTTACGTGTCAAAACAGTAAGAGCCTATGTTGTAAAATGGACCAGAAAATCAGTTAAAGCAATTCTCATATGTCAGCTTCCCTAAATAACATAGCTTAAAAATGAGGATTAATTTTCTCTCAGATAAGGTTATCTTCTTTTAATGTGGTTAAAAATCCCCAGTAGATCTGATGTCTATTTCTTCTCCAAAGGTTTGGATCTTATCAAGCATGGTAGCTACTTTGAAATTAACAGTAAACATTAAGAGTTCTTATAATAAGTTTTATGATCTGCTCTGGGTTAAGAAGAGAGTGGTTGAATTCACATAGATAGTAACTTGTGGCTTTCTCTGTGACTTCATGTTGTTCAGGAACTCAAGGAGGTTCTGACAAGATCAGACAGGTAAAAACAGGGAGACCATATCCAGTGCTTTATCTTAAGATATTTTAGTTTTGTTTTATTTATCTCCTTGTGACAACACCTAAACTCTTTTACTCAGCCTAAAAAATTCATAGAATAAAACACACTTCCATTAAAAAGTCAAGATATTTATTCAAATAAAATAAATGAGATTCTGTTATGTGCCAGAAACTATGTTTAAGACTTGAGATTTTATAGTGAAAGGGAAAAAATATAAAGTATCTTGCTCAGTACACTAGTGATGTGGCATTAACTAGACAGTATACAAGAGCAACAAGGGCCCTAGAAATGTCTTCCTCTTTAAATTCTTTCATTCACTAAAAACTTTTATTATGGTAAATATAAGTTATGTTCAAATTCTCTTACCACAATACACTTGAAGATTATGTTCAGTTATTTATTAATTATTGTATATTCTTTCAATAAATATTGATATAATTCTATCATCTCTAACAATTTAAAGATCGATGAAGGAATTCTGTCAAACCTCTTATGGTACAGTATGGGCTATGGATTTACATCATGATTCTTCTGCCAATCTATAGGCATTATGTAAATTCAAATAAAAGGGTAATAATTTCCAGATGACAAAGTCATCAAAGGCTGCATAGACAAAGAGTTTGTAAACTGATGTTATGAACACTATAACAAAAGGAAAGACATCCCAGGTAAAGAACAGAGAAAACAATTACATAGCATCAACTCAGAATCAACAAAGCTAGGGCTAACATTCAGTTTACTTGACATTTCAGGATTTTACTAAAATACTTTTAATAAAGTACCATGATTACAAACATGTTTGTAGTTGGGTTTCAGTTGTAAAAACAACACACCTCTTCACCACTGCAGCATTGCAACATTTCCAATATAAATGCCCCCCCCCCATTTCCCTCCTTTCCCACCCCCTGCCTGTATTCAAGTCAGGCATTCTACTTCTCTCACTCATTAACACTGTCAAGATAGTTGTTAGTATGGTTATTTTTCTAACTGAACTCACCACTCTTTGTGGTGAGTTTTATGTGATGAAGCTGGTCCTTCCAGCCATCATCTCTATTGTCTCTGGGTATTTTTACAATACTGTCTTTAATTTTTCTTAAAACTCATAGATGAGTGAGACTATTCTGTGACTATCTCTCTCCCTCTGACTTATTTCTCTCAGCATAAGTTTCCATGTTCATCCATGTATAGGAAAATTTCATGGCTTCATCTCTCCTGACAGATGCATAATATTCCATTGTGTATATGTACCACAGTTTCTTTAGCCATTCATCTGTTGAAGAACATCTGTGCTGTTTCCAGATTCTGGCTCTTGTAAATAGTGCTGCAATGAATATAGGTGTGCAGAAGGCATTTTTGTATTGCGTTTTTGTGTTCCTAGGGTATATCTCTAGGACATTTCAATTTTGATGGATTAATAATTAGAGCTGGATGAGATCCATAAAGAGAAGACAAGTGTTAAAAGAAACCAATACATGCTTATTATCAAGAAAAATTACTTTAATTTAAAAACTCCTTTATGGGACATTCTTTGAAATTTAGAATCTTCTATAGCCTCCTTACTCTATCCTCTATGCAGCAATTCTAATTTCAATTCTTTTACATTATTGAGTAATTCAAGGATGTACACTAGATATTATAGATTTGGAGGCAACTAATCACAGTAGTTGAGACACAGAGATTGGGAAGGCTGTTTGAAGTTGAATCCAAACAAAACTTCTGAAATTTCAGTTTTGATTATGAAGGTTGAACTTATTTGAAGTTCACCAAAGTACATTTTTGAGAGCCTGGAGAGAGATACAAAACAGAAGATCCGTGGTGATGGTCTGTAAATGAATATTCATTAGGTTCAGACATATGTCTTAGTCCTCTAGCTCCAGAAAGAAGCCATAAGAAATGCTTAAACTTGCATATCTTTGGTGGAAGCCTAGCCAGCTCAATGCCTTCCACTGGATATTACTCAGTATTTTTATTTCTATTTGATTCTGAGTGTATTGCAGAGTGCTTAATCTAACTATCAAAAACGAGAAGCTCGAAGTAGTAGGTGGGCTCAAGCTATTGAACTATCCTTGCCTAAACCTACACTGTAAAAACTCATTACAATCGTTATTTCTCCTCATAGTTCCGTTTAAATTAAAATATAGAAGGGGAGGCTGTACTTCTACTTGAATTCAGCTTCTGTTCCAAAATAAATTGTGAGAAAAATAGAATGAGAGGGAGAAAATGTCTTATCGTCCTTCAATAAGCTCTATTTAATTTCAGGTTATGAATTTGTCAGTGTTTTGTCTTACTTATAAAATGCATAAAATTGATCATAATTCTGAAATATTTGCAACTTGTTTTTAACTTATAAAAATTAAGAGCTAAGTATGATAAAAAAAAACTAATTTTTAGGGGCTGGAGAGATAGCATGGAGGCAGTACTTTTGCCTTACATGCAGAAGGACAGTAGTTCGAATCCTGGCATCTATCTCATATGCTCTCCGAGCCTGCCAGGAGCGATTTCTGAGCTCAGAGCCAGAAGTAACCCCTGAGTGCTGCCGGGTATGATCCAAAAACCAAAAAAAAAAAAAAAAAAGGTTACTAATTTTTTTGCTAGAGGACTTTACTTTTTTTTTTTTTTTTGGTTTGTCTTCCTTCTTCTGGCTGTTTCAATTTTTTTTAATATATATAATTTTTATTTTGATCATAGTGTCTTACATATTGTTGACAATAACATTTTAGGTACATATTTACATAAAATCAGGGGGGATTCCCATCACCAATTTGTCCTCCCTACACCTCCGTTTTTGTCCTACCTCCCAGTTCCTCTTCCCTCACCCCCAGGGCGGCTAGAATATGTGGTCCCCTCTGTATCCAACCCACTACTTAGTAGTCTTGCCCCTGTTTGGTCTTGATGCCTCCCTTATCTCCCCCTCTAACTGTAGGCAGGACTAGCTAGTTCAAGTTGCATGATTTTGCCTGAAAAAGAGAAGATAAATAAACTGGGGTAAGAGTCTAATACTCCAAAAATGGATGAAATCCTTCTAGAGGCTCTCATCGTTGATTTGAGAGATGAAGGAGAAAAAGAAGTTGAAACACTCCACCAGTACCAAAAAAAGAGTCAATTATCCAGTGGGGACTCCAGCTATATCGATAAGCACCACAAAAAAAAAACAGACGAAAAACAAAACAAAACAAAACAAACAACCAAAAACCAAACAAACAAACCAAAAACACGCCATGGTCTTGAAATAAGAAACATGGCATAGCACATAACAAAAGAAGAGAAAAGAAGAGAAAAAAAATTAGTATAATTGGGGACCACGATTTCAGTAGTCACACCCAAACAGAGAAATCGACCAAAATAGATAGGTATATAAAAATAATAATAACAATAATAAATGAAGGGAAAAAAAAATATATATATATAAAATAACCAAGGTTTTGTGGTTTTTGTATTTTTGTTTTTTCCCCTCCTGCCCTGGCACAGTAAATATTGGGGTCATTCGGAAAGGAATTCACTTGGCCTAAGAAATATGGGATTTCTCCGTCCTTGGAGTATACTGTCATGGGATCAGCTCTAGACTTTGCTCAGGATCATTTATTCTCCCGGTGGTGTTTTTTTGGTGTGTGGAAGACTTCTGCTCTGTCCAGGGTGATACAATCAGAGCTCTGTGTGTAGAGGTCTCAGTATCTGCACAGATCCTGAGGTGGGACTTATGATGAAGTCAGTCTTTGTGGTTCTAGAGGTTCTGTTGCCTCAGTGTCGTTTTAATCCATCTTCTGTGGTTGGTGATCTTGGTCTTTGCACTGAACCTAGGATGGCATCTAGGATAGCGTCTTTCTTTGTGCTTCCAGAAGCCCCATTCTGTTGCAGTTGTCTCTGTCAGACCTTTGGGACTAGGGATCATGATTATTGTGCAAGTCATAGTGCAAACCCTGAACTAGGGCTTTTATATTGGGCCCAAGGTGTATACTGTCTGGTCGTGGTTCTAGTAGCCAGTCATCTGTAAGTCACGATCTTGGCTTTTGGACCTACCAAAGGGTGCCGCGTCTTCTGGTTTTGTCTTGTCGTTAGCTGGTAAGGTATGCTAATCTGCTCTCAGGTCAAGTTGTTCGCATTTTCCTCATTGTCAGGATATCATGTTAGAGCTGGCCCTTGTTGTTGACCCCGCAGTATTAAGGCTGGCTCAGATGGAGTTTGTTTCCTGTAGCTGTTGTGAAGAGCTGTGCCGATTCTATGTCTGGGATCCAGATTTCAAGGCTGGATGAATGGTATCTAATCGCCTGAGATCTAAGCTGATTCCACATGACATATTTTCAAGGTAGGAGATATCCCTGTATTGTATACAACTATGAGTTCCTATCTCTAGTAGATAAGAGCTCTTTTTGTTTTATATATATATATATATATATATATATATATATATATATATATATATATATATATATATATATATGTGTGTGTGTGTGTGTGTGTGTGTGTGTGTGTGTGTGTGTGTAAGATTTCCCCTTTATTTAGTGTGTCTTTGCAGGGGGAAGTGGTGCTACATTATATTGTCGGTGTAGCTGGGGGTGGACAGAGGGGATAACAGACACAGGTCACAAACCCAAAAATGATAAAAATAAAAATTAAAAAAAAAGAGAAGAAATAAATAAAAATGTATGTGCTCGCAAATGTATATGTAGGACCAACATTTAAAAAAAAGAATAAATAAATTTAAGAACAGAAAAAAAAATGAGTTTGCGAAGGTTTTAAAGGGCCAAAGTGGTGCAAAAGACTACCTTACATTTGGGGGAGAGCAGGTAACGAGGTGGTGTATTACAGGTCCTATGCCTATGTTGGAAGTACAGTTTTTCCCATTGTCTTTTGGGTTTTTCTTATAATGTGTGGGTTCCCAGGCATCTTCCTATCACACCCCCTGACCTTCTTCAGGTTGGTAAAATTTTGCGGCAGGGAGGTCTTGGAAGAGTTCTTGCATTGGGGATACTTTTGGACCTAGGTCCGGTTTCAAGTAACAGTCCACATTGGGGGGAGTTGGTAGGGAGGGCCTCGCAGCATGAGTCCGCAGGGGAGTTGGCTGTCTTTTCTTGCCTGGGACGAGGTGTGGGTTTGACTGGGTGTCCCTTCTCTTGGGTGCTGGGTACTGGTTCGTTGGGGTAGGAGGTTGATCTTGTTGCCTAATAGATTAAGGACTGAGGGTGAAGTGTTTTAATATAGAGGGAGGTCTGGATGGGATTGAGGGGTGGAGGGATAGTTGGATTTCCAGAGGGGGGAAAGGGTAAGGTATATGGAAGGGGTAGGGAGGGAGAAAAGAGAAAAATACATTAGAAAGAAAGGGAGAAGAGAAAAGATAGAAAGTAAAGAAAAGAATAGAAGAGAAAAAAATCAAAAAGCAAGTGGTGAGAAGAGAGGAGAGAATAACAAGGGAATGCTAGTTTGTTTGAATGTGTTCAGTGAATAGAGCATGTAGTTTGAGTCTGTTCGTCGCTGTTACTGCTTCGGTGGTCTGACTGGTCACATGCTTGAATCCCTAAAAGAAGGTAAACCTAGAGATAAAGTGTATGTTAAAGAGATTTCTCAAAAAAAAAAAAAAAAAAAGAAAAAGAAAAAAGTTTTCTCGGGGCCATCTCGTAGTGCAAACTAGGTATGGTATCTCGTGTGGTATCCCGAGCTGCCATCTTAGCTTGTCCGCCCTTTGTATCCAAGAACACCTCTGGACAGAGAAGCTGAGAGGTTATTTTACATATAGTAAGATAGAGGCATTAATACGTAGTGTTATGGGATGTTTCCGTTGGAGTCAGTGGTTTGCCTTGGTATTCTTTACCTGTGTTCCTGTATATGATATCTACAGGATTATTATGAGCCATTGTTGTTGAAGGTTGATGACATACCTGTTCTCTCTATGCTGCTGTTCTGGTGTTGCTGTTTTCTTTGTGGTATAATGTGTAGTCGAAAGTTTGTGTTGTTAGTTTTTCATGTGTTTTGGGCACTGTTCCCAGGTATATGTTGACTATTACAGTGTTTGGAGTTTCTATCCTTTTAGACCCTGTTATTTGATTGTTAAGTATTAGTTGTGATTGAGATGTATGTTCTATGTGCTTCAGAATAGTGCTACCATTCTGTGTTTATCTTTTGTCTTCTGACTTACTTTGTTTAACATAACATGATCTAGGTCCATCCACGTTGCTGCAAAATCTGTGATTGTATCGTTTCTGACTGCCATGTAATATTCCATTGTGTATAGATACCACATCTTAATGATCCATTCATCTGTTGTTGGACATTGTGGTTGGTTCCAAGATTTGGCTATTATACTGAGTGCTGCGATAAATAGTGGGGTGCACACGTATTTTGGAATGAATGTTCTTCCACCTTGGGGGTATATACCTAGAAGTGCAATTGCTGGGTCAAAAGGGAGCTCAATTCTGAGTTCTTTGAGCACTCTCCAGACTGTTCTCCATAGATGTTGGACTAGGGGGCATTCCCACCAGCAGTGGATGAGAGTTCCCTTCATACCGCATCCCCGCCAACAAAGATTGTTCTCAGTATTTTTGATGTGAGCCATCCTCACTGGTGTAAGGTGGTATCTCATTGTTGTCTTGATTTGGATCTCTCTGATGATGAGTGAAGTTGAGCATGTTTTCATATGTTTGTTAGCCATCCTTCTGTCTTTCTCAGAGAAGTGTCTATTCATTTCTTCTCCCCATTTTTTTTATGACTTTATTTGGTTTTGAGGGGCTCAGTTTTCTGAGTGCTTTGTAAGTTCTAGATATCAGCCCTTTATTTGATATGTCTAGTGAAAAGATTTTTTCCCATTCTGTTAACTGTCTTCTTGCATAAAGTAAGGTTTCTTTCGCCATGCAGAAGCTTTTTAGTTTGATGTAGTCCCATTTGTTTATGTTTACTGCTAAGGTTCTTGCCATTGGTGTTCCATTCTCGAAGACCTTTTTGATATATAGGTCTTCAAGTGTTCTCCCTATTTTATTCTCGATAAATTTTATAGATTCGGGTCTGATTTCAAGGTCTTTGATCCATTTTGAGTTGACTTTTGTATAAGGAGTGAGGTATGGGTTGATTTTCACTTTCGTACATGTGGTTTTCCAGTTGTGCCAACACCATTTGTTGAATAGGCTGTCTTTGTTCCATTTCAGATTCTTGCCTCTTTTATCAAATATTAGTTGGCTGTATATCTGGGGGTTTATATCTGGGAAATCTGTTCTAACCCACTGGTCTGAGGTCCTGTCTCTGTTCCAATACCATGCTGTTTTGATTACTATGGCTTTATAGTATAGTTTCAAGTTGGGTAAGGAGATACCACCCAGCTTCTTATTTTTGAGTATGTGTTTGGCTATCCTGGCTCTTTTGTGGTTCCAGATGAATTTTGTGATTGATTGTACTATTTCTTTAAAGAATTGTGTCTGGATTTGGATAGGGATTGCATTAAATCTATATAGAAGTTTGGGTAGGATAGTCATTTTGACTATGTTAATTCTACCTATCCATGAGCATGGGATGTTCTTCCATTTCTTTAGATCATCTTCAATTTCTTTCTGAAGTGTTTTGAAGTTTCCCTGGTATAGGTCTTTCACTTCTCTTGTAAGGTTGATTCCTAGATACTTGAGATTTTTTGATACTATCTTAAATGGAATTGTATTTTTAATCTCTCTCTCCTCAACTTTATTGTTTGTATATAGAAACACAACTGTCTTTTGTGTATTGACTTTGTATCCAGCCACTTTTCTGTATTGGCTGATTGTTTCTAGGAGTTTTACTGTGGACTTTTTAGGGTTTTCGATGTATATCATCATATCGTCGGCAAATAGAGATAGCTTGTATTCCTCTTTCCCTATTTGAATTCCTTTGATTCCCTTCTCTTGTCGGATTGCTATTGCTAGGACTTCTAAGTTTATATTGAATAAGAGTGGAGAGAGTGGACAGCCTTGTCTAGTTCCTGACCTTAGTGGGAATGCTTCTAGTTTCTGCCATTAAGTATAATGTTGGCTGTAGGCTTTTCATATATAGCTGTAACTATCTTGAGGAAAGTTCCTTCTAACCCTATTTTGCTGAGTGTCTTTAACATGAAAGGATGTTGGATTTTGTCAAACGCCTTCTCTGCATCGATTGATATGATCATGTGGTTTTTGTCTTTCATGTTGTTGATGTGATGTATCAGATTGATTGATTTGCGTATGTTGAACCAACCTTGCATTCCTGGTATGAATCCCACTTGGTCGTGATATATGATCTTTTTGATGAAGTGTTGGATTCGATTTGCTAAGATTTTGTTAAGTATCTTTGCATCTATGTTCATTAGTGAGATTGGTCTGTAGTTTTCTTTTTTGGTGGTGTCTTTGCCTTCTTTGGGAATGAGTGTGATATTAGCCTCATAAAAGGAGTTGGGGAGGATTCCTGTTTTTTCTATGGTTTGGAAAAGCCTATGGAAAAGTGGTAGTAAGTCTTCTTGAAATGTTTGATAGAATTCACCTGTAAATCCATCTGGGCCTGGGCTTTTGTTCTTAGGGAGTTTTTTAATTACATCTTCAATTTCCTCTGAGGTGATTGGTCTGTTTAGTCTTTCTAGATCCTCCTTTTCCAGTCTTGGAAGAGGGTGTTTGTCCAAGAATCTGTCGTTTTCTACTGGGTTCTCTAACCTAGTTGAGTATAGTTGTTCATAATATGATCTCATGATGTGTTGTATTTCTTGGGGTTCTGTTGCAATCTCTCCCCTTTCATTTGTGATCCTACTGATTTGGGTGTTTTCCCTCGTTTTTTTGGTGAGTTTTGCCAATGGTTTGTCTATCCTGTTTATTTTTTCGAAAAACCAACTCCTGGTCTCATTGATTTTTTGTATTGTTTTCTTAGTTTCGATGTTGTTTATTTCTGCTCTGGTTTTAATTATTTCTTGCCTTCTGGTTGTGGTTGGATTTCTCTGTTGCTGTTGTTCCAGTTCTTTGAGGTGATCTTTTAAACTGTTTGTTTTGTTATTTTCCTGTTTCTTGACATAGGCCTGTATTGCTATGAGTTTCCCCCTAATTACTGCTTTTGCTGTGTCCCATAAATTTTGACATGTTGTCTCTTCATTGTCATTTGTCTCAAGGAATCTTTTTATTTCTTCCTTGAGTTGTTCTTTGATCCAGCTGTTGTTGAGCAGCATGTTGTTTAATTTCCAGGAATTAGTTTTTCTCCATTGCTTCTTCTTGACATCAATTTTAACCTCTGTTGCATAGTGATCTGAAAGGGTACTTCTTATGATCCTTACCTTTGTGGTCTTATATAGGTTGGCTTTGTATCCTAAGACATGGTCTATTCTGGAGAAGGTTCCATGTGGGTTTGAGAAGAATGTGTATTCTGCTTTCTGGGGATGGAGGGCTCTATATAAATCTATTAGCCCTAAGTCTTCTAATTTTTCATTTAGAGCTCTTATTTCTTTGCTATTTTTCTGTTTGGTGGATCTGTCCAATGGTGATAGTGGAGTATTGAGGTCCCCTACTATTATCACATTTCCCTTCATGTGTTTCTCCAGGTTTGCCAGTAGTTGCCTCACATATTTTGCTGACTCTAGATTAGGTGCATATATATTGACCAGGGTTAGTGTTTCTTGATCTAATGTTCCCTGATCAGTAAGTAGTGACCCTCTTTTTCTCTGATCACTTTCTTGAGGTTGAATACGATTTGGTCTGATATAAGAATGGCTGTCCCTGCTCTTTTTTGTTTTCCATTGGCCTGAATAATTACTTTCCATCCTTTTATTCTAAGTCTGTGCTTATCCTGTAACTGTAGGTGTGTTTCTTGCAGACAGCAGAAGTCCGGTTTATTTTTCCTAACCCAGTTCTCTACTATGTGTCTTTTAATTGGAGAGTTCAGTCCATTCACATTTAGGGAAATTATTGATAGAGAGGACTGTTGTGCCGTTGTATTGTGTGGAGTGGTTGTCGTTACAATCGGGGGTTTGGATTGTGTAATTCATCTCTGAGTAAGTCGCTTAGGATTGGCTTGGTTTGCACAAATAGTTCAAGTTCGTTCATGTTTGAGAATGTTTTTATTCTGCCCTCCCATATGAATTATAGTTTTGCTGGGTATTGGACCCTGGGTTGGAAATTTCTTTCATTCAGTCGTGTAAATATGTCATTCCACTGTCTTCTTGCTTGAATTATTTCAAATGGGAGATCCGGTTTGATTCTTATGTCCTTTCCTTTGTACTTGAGGTTTTTTTTTTCTCCCTTATTGCTTTCAGGAGTTCCTCTTTCTCTTTGTTTTTTTTTTTGCCATTTGGATTATTATGTGTCTTGGTGTTGGCTTATTAGGGTCTATTTTATTAGGAACCCTCTTGACTTCCTGTATTTGTCCTGAAGTGTCTTTCCAGAGGCTGGGGAAGTTCTCTGTTATTATCTCCCTGACTACCTGTTCTTCC
This sequence comes from Suncus etruscus, assembly GCF_024139225.1. Classification (NCBI taxonomy): domain Eukaryota; kingdom Metazoa; phylum Chordata; class Mammalia; order Eulipotyphla; family Soricidae; genus Suncus; species Suncus etruscus. The sequence continues at coordinate 139,638,187 of NC_064849.1, read as the reverse complement.
CCCTTCCCTATTTCCTCCCCTTCTGGTATACCCACAATTCTTAGATTGTTTCTTTTGTCTTTGTTCATTAGATATTGGATTTTTCCTTCCAGTGCTTTGCCTTTTATTTCTTTGTTGGTTTCTTGATCTTTTTTTGATTGTAGTTTTCCTTTGAGTTCTTCGATATGCTTCTCCAACTCTGTGTTTCTGCTCGTAAGGCTTGTTACTTTGTCTTTTAAGTCCTTCACTTCTTTTTGTATGGTCTCTCTCATGTTCTTTGACATTTCTTCTTTAATTTGGCTGATTCGTTCTTCCATGGATTTCTTATATTTGGTAGCTAGGGTTTCTTTCATTACTGTTAGTAATTTCCTTCCTCATTACCGTTTTTAAGTCTTCTTCCCCTGGATCTGTGCGATTTGGTGGACTTGGGAACTTGCTAGGATTTGTCATGGTGTCTCTAGTTATTAGGGATCTCCTTGATTTGCGCATGGTTCTTTGTATTTAATGGTGTGTTTTGGAGTGCTGTGGCTTCTATTTTCGGCCTGATTGGTCCCCTTCCTGAAGGTGGTTCTAGAGGGGCCTGTTGGGTGAGCTTGTTGAACCTAGCTCTTTCTCCTCCCCTTTGCTGCCTAGGTGTCAGCCTTCCCTGTGGGTCTTGTCCCTTTTCTGCTCCTTAGTTCTGTCAGCGGTGCAGTTCCGCTCCTGGCCACAAGGGTTGCTGGCGCTGTTGAGCCTAGTTCTCTATCCCCCCTCCTCTCTCTGAGAGTCAATGGAGCTCCGCCCCCTCCAAACATCCGTTGAAGGAGTTCCTTCCGCCCAACCCAGAGCTCTTGTCCTTGGGGAGTCCCTGGTCCACTCCAGGGCCCTAGGGGATGGACTGTTCTAGGTCACCTGAGGGGCCAGACGGCTGGCCCTATCTCCCTTGTCTATTCGGGTTGTTCAAGTTGCCCTTCCAGGTGCCCACCCAGAGGAAGGGCTTCCCTCAAGCCACTCTCCTCAGTGCTTGTGGTTCCTGGGGAAGGGGTTTAGCCTGGCAGCTGCGGGGGAACGGGCCTTACCTGGCCGTTTCCGCGCCTCCCGGGTTCGCAGGGAAGGGGCTTGGCCTGGCAGCCGCGGGGGGACGGGCCTTACCTGGCCGTTTCCTCGCCTCCCTGGTTCGCAGGGAAGGGGCTTGGCCTGGCAGCCGCAGGGGAACAGGCTTTACCTGGCCGTTTCCGCGCCTCCCGGGTTCGCAGGGAAGGGGTTTGGCCTGGCAGCCGCGGGGGAACGGGCCTTACCTGGCCGTTTCCTCGCCTCCCGGGTTCGCAGGGAAGGGGCTTGCCCTGGCAGCCGCGGGGGAACGGGCCTTACCTGGCCGTTTCCTCGCCTCCCGGGTTCGCAGGGAAGGGGCTTGCCCTGGCAGCCGCGGGGGAACAGGCCTTACCTGGCCGTTTCCTCGCCTCCCGGGTTCACAGGGAAGGGGCTTGGCCTGGCAGCCGCGGGGGAATGGGCCTTACCTGGCCGTTTCCGCGCCTCCTGGTTTCGCAGGGAAGGGGCTTGGCCTGGCAGCCGCGGGGGAACGGGCCTTACCTGGCCGTTTCCGCGCCTCCCGGGTTCGCAGGGAAGGGGCTTGGCCTGGCAGCCGCGGGGGAACGGGCCTTACCTCGGACTTTACTTTTTTTTTTATTATAATTAGCCAACTAAGCAAACTAGAAATAAAGAGATGTTAATGAGCCTTAGCTTCATGTGTGCTTAAACAAGTAAGATGATACCTTAGTGTCTTGTTTAGTAACAATTACAAAAAGTTATGTGTAATAAGGTTTAATGTGTGTTTATTAAATAAAATTAAATACATTTGATTTTCATGTTTTTCTTTTTCATAGTAAAAAAAGTATTACTAAATTCAAATATGGATTGCCAAAATATAAGAAGTTTTTTCTATGTTGTATGAATAACATTTGTGAAAAATAGCAATGTACTTTGAAAAATAAGTAGTATGTTTGAAAGATGTGCACCAGAATAAATATACTTAAAGGACTGGATTTCATGTTAACTTAATAATGTAAATTTTATTGCTCACTTACAAATTTTAGCACAAGAAGTACAATATCCTTCTCCTATCAGGAACAACAGAACAGTAAGCTCCTTACATTTTGGCTGCAATTAAAAAATGGTAGAATAAAACATTCTTAGAACATGTACTAATATGTGTTATTACCTAGGATGTATATTGCCATAAGCACAAAGGTTAATTTTTTCTCCAAGTGACTTTTCTTTTTAGCTTAAGTCATCATGTTAAAAACCATAACATTTAAGGGGAGGAAAAAAATCCCATTATTTAAGGTATAAAGCATTGATTTTTTTTTAAACAATGTTCCACACAAAAGTAATGCCACTGAGTATTATATGCACCCCAGGGCTAGCCGTTGGAGGGCAAAAAGCACTTTTCATCCATGATTGACAAATAATACATAATGAGAAGAGAGAGGCAATTCAAGTCTTAAATTTCACCCTTTCTTGGCTTTTCAAGGCAGTTGGCACTGCTGTTCTCACTTGGTAACCTTTGAGCAACTGCCAGGAAAGGGGACTTGAGAGACAATTGTTTCACTTCTACAATCACACTAAGCTAGAGGAAATATGTAAAGTTTGCACTTTCAAGAGGGTCCAGCTGCTAACAATTCTACCATTTCTACCATTTCTCCATGGAGCAAAATTCTGGGGGTCTGGAAATATGCAGGGTTATAATGACCACAGCAGAGTAAGGCTGAGGTTTAAAAATCCCTAGAAGTATCATTCATAAATGAGGAATCTGTTTCTGTTTGATGAGTAGGAAATTGGAGAGAGGAAATCTCATAAGAAGATTGGATAAATCAAAGTTTTGGGAGAAGTGAACTTTATTAGGCAGTGTTGTAGATATTCAACATTCTTGAATTTCACAAAAGAAGGTATTTTATTATAATGTGGAAAACATAAAATAAAATATATCATTGAATTATAAAACTAGAAATGGCTGATGCTAATTTTTATGATTTATTTTTATTTCATTCTATTTCTATATTTTCAACAATATTTTGCTGTCAACACTTATATCTCTATCTCTTTGTAATACATTTTATTTTCTTTCATTTACCTGCCAATATAAGTTACTACCCAATGTAGTCTTTATCCCTAATTCTTCTGCTCTAACAAAAATATTGCTGGGGATGGGGTGAATTACACCCACTGATGTTAAAGAGTTACTCTGGGCTCTGCACTCAGGAATTACTCCTAGAGGTGTTTGGAGGACGACATGTGTACTGGGGATCAAACCCAGGTTGGTCATGGAGATCAAACCCAGGTTGGCCACATGCAAGGCAAATATGCTACCCACTGTACTACCATTCCAATTCACAAAAACATTTTTTATCATAAACATGAATTCCTGACAATGCCAGGGAACAAATTTGGAGCACACACATGCAAAACATGTTCTATAGTTCTTTGAGCTATCTCTCCAGTCTCCCTACTTGATAATTCTTTACTTTTTATGTCAAGAAACCTGCATTATCCACCGGTTATAATGTATTTACCTCCAAAAAGAGTGTGTGTGTGTGTGTGTGTGTGTGTACTTACATGTATATGTGTGGATTTAAGGAACTGAACAATTGTTTCTATTGTATTCTTGAAGACAAGGTGAGAATAATAGTAACAAAGTTGAAAGACTGTGATAAATAAATGATCATTATCAAAAAGTATTGAGGAATCAACTTTACTCTAGAAACTAAGACAGAAAACCTAAAGCCTATATTTTTTATTATTTCATTGGTGGTCTAATAGTCGGGAAGAAAGAATTAACATTATATTTATAAAATTTGCAGGATAGAAATAAAAAAATAGTTTTAGAGTTGAATACAAAAAATAACCTGGCATGATTAAATAATAGATGCTACAGAGATAATTATGAAGTCCTCCAAAATACAGCTGATGGCGTTTATAATGTGAGTTAATAAAGATAAATGACAAGACAACTAATTAAACTTTGAGTTGCATAAAGTTATACTAGAAAAGTAATTAAATATAGTTTTGTTTGCTATATTTGTAAATACAGCACCTATAAAGCTATATTAACTTGGGGTACCTAAAAATGCAGAGAGGACTTGTCCAGGGTATGATGAGGATATTGCTAATTAGAAAGTATAGACAAATCATGTGAAAAATTGTAAAATATAAGATAGTTTAAGTTTAATCATGAGAAACTTTGTATCACAGAATTTAAATAAAATAGCATAAGTGTAGTTTTAAAATATTAAAAAAATCTTCTGTGGGTGATTATTGTTACTTCAGAGAAGAAATGAAGGACTTTTGGGAGGAAGTCAGAGTAAAAGCTCTATACCCCATATGAAAAAATAATGCCATTGATCAAAAGTTGTGAAAATTAAAATGGGCTTGCCTTCACTGGAGACTAGAGAGCATAGACATAAATTTTGTAGTAAAATCATAGAAATAATTAGAGCATTTGGATCTCTCTCTTTAGACATTTTCCAGCTATGAAATTCTATTGATTTCTTCATGTTCTTTTTTCGGGGGAGATTGGGGGGGTCATATACAACAATGCTCAGGAGTGACTCTTTGCTGTGTACTCAAGAATCACTCCTGGCAATGATTGAGAGTACAATGACAGAGATATAATCTAGTCAGCCACATGTATTATCACTCTGGTCTTCTTTGTTCACATATTGTTTCCACTTGTGAGACACCATAGGTAGCTTCACTGACAATGTCTCAGTGTGACCTTTTGTGGTTCTAAGAACAGTTTTCTTTTATTGTCTAGAATTTTCATTTATCTTTATTAAAATGCCTGCACATACTAATTAGCCTAACACTTCTCACAGGAAAAGGAAAAGTCTTAAACTCTGTGTTTCTAACTGTATCTGTAAGAAAAAGAATATGGCTTAAAATGTTAGAGGAAGTACCTTACATGAAGAAGACCAGGTCTAATCATGGTACCACCTGATCCCCAAGTAGTATGAGGAACAATCCCCAAACATCAATGGGCATGTCCATGTTGTTTGTATATAAGAAAACAACACAAAAGCTTGTCATATTTATTATAAATAAATTTTGGGTTCTCTTCAAATTTTTTCCCAAAAATTTAATTCTAGCATCCAACAAAAAAAAATGATATGCACAATCAAGCATCAGAGCACTTGGGAAAAATTCATTAGGATAGCCAAGAATCATTAAAAATCTAATTATGCATTTCCCCAAACCTGTGAAAACTAATAGTAAACAACAAGAGTTGAATACATAATAATCTGTTTGTAGTGGGGCATTGAACAAAAGACTTATACAGGTAGAACACACAGTTTAACAGCACTATAGTGACCAATACAAATAGGATCAAGAGAGTGACCTAGTAGAAAATTAATTTTTGGAGGTGACCAGATGCAGGAGGTTCTGAAAGCCACTTTTCCTTAGTTGGGATTTGGCTGGGTTTGGTTTCTTTATCTTTGCCTTCTGCGGTGGACTGTTGAAGTCACTTAGGTTGAAAGGCCTTTGGTACTTGGGCTAGAATCTGGGTGTGGGGACCTGCTAGTCGCCCTGCTATTGGTTCTCCTCCAGTGGGGTATCTCTCTGGCTTTTAACCCATCAATGACCTTAATAAACTGCTGCAGATTGGGGGGAACTGAAGTCCTTGTACAAAGAGCCTTTGGTAGAAGAAGAAAGGTGGTGGTATAAACATCTGGGATGCTGCAGAGAGTCTTCAACTCTCCTCCCTTCACTTCCTGCTTCTGTCCAGCCTGAGGGGGCCTTTGCCACTGTAAGTGAATGAAGCCAAGGGATAAATTAATTGGCAGAAATTGTGTTGATTAGGAGCATACTTTTACTTTCTGGACACACTTGCAGTCAGTATACACTTGCAGCTCTTGTACACCTCTCTCCTTTCACAACATCAAACTCCACAGTATCTGCATCTTCAATGCTACACAGAAGCTTCCTGAGATTGTTTCTCTTAATAGCAGTTCAGTGAACAAAAATATCTTATTTTGTGTCATTTCTGTTGATAAATCTTTAACCATTCCAAACATTAAACCATTTGTCAGTGCCTAGAACTTGGATTTTCAGCACCAGTTTGTCCACCTGACTCTGGGTTTGGGGCATGGGGTTATCTCTGGTTGAGTTGTTTGTATACTTTGATTCTGCATATGTGGTAGCCAACTCATCATCCTTGGAAGATGGGGAGGGGGTCTCTCTGGCTTAGTGCCAGTAGTGAATGACCAATTATCAGCCCCTAGTAGGCCTTTAGATCTAGAACTTGTCAACACTGGGAAGGGACCCTTACCCTCTTGGTACATGTGAGAGGGGGAATCTCTAGGGAGCCTTGCATGTACAGTCCAGAATGAGAAGTGCTGTAAATGGACCAAAGCAACATGAAGCCATTCAGAAGCGGGGGCCATGTACATCAATGTTCAAGTGAAAAACACAGCTCATTCAGTCTTGCTCAAAGGGTCCATCATGGTGATTATCCACCAGAGGGCCACTTCACTCACCATCATTGTGGTCTTCTTGGGATTCTATGTCTCTGTTCGGGCACCAGATGTAAAATAAACCATAGTGCTGTATTTCCAGTCCTGGATGAGCTGGTCTGAAGCAGGGTTGCACATGAATTAATAAGCCAGTCAGGAGAAAATCATGGAATCAGGTGACTTCTTGCCTTGTGGTCTCTCTGGGCTCACTAAAACCAACAACTGTTTTATTTACCAGATCAAATTCAACTGGGGGGGGGAGGGTGAGTCAAGTGAGAGATAAAAGTACCTATCCAGATGGACATTTACAAGTCAAAGGGCTTGGTGAAAGAAACAGGAAGTTGGACAATGTCTTTGTTTGGGTAAAACTAAATTGTAAACAAACAGATATAAGCAACCAAGGATCTTTGTTTTGGGTAAAACAAGGTGTAAACTAACACATTCCTAAAGAAACCCAATTCAACAGACTAGACATATAACCATAATACTTTATGAAAACTTGTACCATTATGTCAGTGACTTAAATTGTGATGCAGTAATTTTCAAAAATGAACTTGCTACTATACTTTTGCTTTGTTTTTTCTTTTTTCTTTTCTCTTCCATTTTATTTTTTATTTTCTTTCTTCTTCTTCTTTTTTTTTGCTTTTTGGGCCACACCCGGCGATGCTCAGGGGTTACTCCTGGCTGTCTACTCAGAAATAGCTCCTGACAAGCACAGGGGATCATATGGAACACTGGGATTCGAACCAACCACCTTAGGTCCTGGATTGGCTGCTTGCAAGGCAAACACCGCTGTGCTATCTCTCCGGGCCCTTATTTTTATTTTTTAAAATAACTGCTCTCTCATCTGAAAACACATATATTATGATTGACTATGTCAACTATGTGAAGCATTTTCTTTAAATAAATAAGATTTTAAAAACCATTTTCAAACTCAATTCAACAACTACCTTTGATCCCATAATAAAATGAACAGTATGACCATGGGATAGCAGTGATTTTCCCTGTCAAAGTGAATACAATTTTATAGTCAGATTAAGATGGACACCAATTCAACTCTGATCTAAGACAAAGACTAATCTAAGACTATCTTGTAATTTTATGAGTGTTGTGAAGGAACTACCAGGAAACGTTTGCATGAGGAATATAGATGGAATCAAGAAAAGTTACACACACACACACACACACACACACACACAATTGGAGCTGAAGTGATAGCGCAGCAGTAGGGAGTTTGCCTTGCACACAACTGACCCAGGACAGACCTGGGTTCAATTCCTGGCACCCCACATCGTCCCCCAAACCAGAAGCAATTTCTGAGCACACAGCCAGGAGTAACCTCTGAGTGTCAATGGGTGTGGTCGAAATGTGGTTTCATAAATATGTACAACATTTAACAATTAAATTTAAGGGGATGCTTGGAGTATATTTGTATTTAAACAACTTTATAAGAATTCTAAGTTGCCCAAGAAGCATAATGCAAATACCAAAAGAATAGTGTGTGTCTTTAGCATTTGTGTATCACAGGCATAAAACTTTTATAGGCATATAATCAGTATCAGAGTGTGATTGGGAAAGAAGGAATCAGCATTAAGTGAAGTTCTGGTAACAATGATTTAAGGCACACTTATTGTAGCCAAAGAATTTTGCATTGTTTATTTGTTAAGATTAAAAATATATTTTCTGTTACAGGTAAGAAGATTGAAGCTTAGAAAAACCAAGCTAAATTTATTTGCTTTTATAGACATGCTCTTAACAATGTTGACTGAGAGTCAGAATTAGCCTCATTGAAGCAGAGAGAGGAATTCAGAGCTCCTGAGTTTCAGACTGCTCATATTTGTTTCACCAGAATATTAAAAGTGATTGTAGATTCAGAGTTACTGACTGTGCATTTACCTTGTTTGTGTCATAGGAATAAACCAAAATAAAATATTAAAAGCCAGTATACAGCACCACTACTTTGTGATTTTCTCACCCATTCATTCTATTGCTTTTCTATACCTGGAAACAGACATAATAATGAGAGACTAAACTACTTATCATTGTTATTGCTGTTAATCTCATGTAAAAAGAAAAATTGCCAATCATTATTTATTGGAGAGGGGTAAGCAAAAGTAAATATATGCCAAGGTTTCTACTTATTTTTGGAAACTTGATAATCTACTGCTGAAATAAGACTGACTTTGGAACTAACTTAATGGAATAGCCATCAGACTGTGCCACCAGGAAAACTTAGAAAATCCTGTTTTAAAAAAGGGAAACTATTCCATGTCAGTTTCTACATTTGTCAGATGTAGAACATCTTTGAAAGAGGCCTTCTCATCCTCTCTTCAAAAATGGTAAAAGAAGTTTTATAAATATAACAACATGTATATTAAAGAATTTTATTCTATTGAACATAAATGAACAAAATTTTAATTTTATAATTATTGAATACTTGGGATAAAAAATTTACTGAGAAATTTACGTAATAAGCCTAAAAGTAGAAAATTAAATAACGTTAAGAACGAAAATGAGAAAATTCATTAATAAAGATAACTTGTCAGAGTATAAATTCCAGATATAATAAATTTGTTACAATAAAGATATGATATTGCTAGTTTTCTTTCTTGTTTTATTTTTTGTGGGGACGGGGTCATACCTGGTGGCACTACAAGGTAACTCCTGGGGATCTGCACTCAGAAATCATTCCTGGCAGGCTTGGGGGACCATATGGGATGTTAGCAATTGAATCTGGGCAGTCTGCATGTAAGGCAAACACCCTACCAGCTATAGCTCCTATCTCTTAATATGCTTGATTATTTTTAGTAATATCTTTATTTAAACACTTTGATTATAAATATGATTGTAGTTGGGTTTCAGTCATGTAAAGAACACTCCCCTTCACCAATTATATTTGTTTTTGATTTTAATATTTCGCTTAGGTAGACTTTCCAAGTGTTTGAGTGCAGTTAAATAAACTCTAGGTGCCAAACTAGTCAATTCAGGAAATTCAGGATATAGTTTGTTGAATTTTCCTTCTACAAAAAGAGAGCATGGAAATAATGGAAAAAACTCTGAGCTAAGATACTTAAATTGTGATTCTGGTATTTATTGGTTCTACAAAATTAACTTAATGAAACATACATTTTTGCAGACTTCAGGTTTTGGATATGTGTGTTACAGGGACCTATCAAATATCCTTATACACGTGAAGTGCTGCTACTAAGCCACATTCCTCTCATAGTTGATTTCAATTTTTATCATCTGCCAAAGGAAGTAATATATGCTTTAAGTAAGTAATATACTACTTTAAGATATAACAAATGCAAACTAATTATAAACACCAATTTACAATCCTATTATAACTATCATAAAAATGTCATTGAGCATATTTTAATAATTATTTTCATATTATGAATCACTGTTGGAATTTAGGAACAAAATTATACCTGCTCTTTTATAATAAAATGGCTTTGTCAATGCAATGTGCACTAATGACTAATGTTTGTACCAGGAGTGATCAAATGTTTTTTGTTTTGTTTTGTTTTGTTTTGTTTTTGATGTGTCTATTTGACAGACCTGGAGCAATTACTGTCTGTTGCCAAGGTTTCCACTACAAATCCAAGGAAAGAGTGCCCTCTTTCTTTTTGTCTGCCTGGTTATGGCAACATGATTAAATGGAAGAATATAATGTTAGAGGAAAGAAAGATAAAAGAGCTAATCCAGGTGGATAGATGGGAAGGTTCTTAGGTACTGGTGGAAGGAAGCAGGCACACTGGTGGTGGGGTTTGTTGTTGGAAACATAAATAAAACTATCACTAAAAGTATTGTGAATCATACTACTCAAAAATGAGAAAAAATTATTATTCACTCTTTATTCTTGTTTAAGAATTATATACCATGAAGTTTTTAAAAAGCAAGTTTAATAGCAGCATGTAAGCTCCTTAAACTATTATCACTCAGGAAGCCCTCATAAAATTTATTAAACGTGAACTGTAACAATACTAATGATTTCTATATTTTTATTAATTCCAATAATTATTCATGATCTATGTACTCTAAAAGATCCACAGCTACTTTGGACACTGTATTTTTATTATATCTTCAAAACATAAAAATTGAAAGAGTAAGACTTTTTCCTTTTGCCATTCTGCCAGCTAATCATGTGAACTGAAATACAGTATGAAAGCATATCTGGTTTTAATTTATGAACTCAACACCAGATGTTGTTTTCAAGGTTTGATTTTGGGGGGGGGGGGGTAAAAATTTAAACTTTCAAGAATCCATTTTAGGCCATGAAGGGAAAAGTTATGGTACACTAAAATTTGATTTTTTATTTTATTATTATTGCTTATGAGGAATGACCCTAGAGAATGATCCATAATGACTAAGAAACTATTTAAATATAAGTTATTTTATAACATGCTTATATATTATCAAGTCTTTTTGACCTGGAAAATGGGAGAAGTTTTGCCCTAAATAGGAACACTATGTTCTTAGTAAGAACCTCACACACTACAGGAATAGAAAGAGAATTTGGGGGAAAGTTTATACCATAGAATCTTGCAAGTTTTAATGTCTGACACTAAAAGCTGATGTTGGGAACAAAATGAGTCATCTGTTACACTAAAAATGGAGACATTCTAGTTATTCATAAAATTAAAACACTACCTTTTAAAATTCACTGCCAAGTTTCTAACCAAGTCTTTATTAGAGTCTTTATAATTGAAAGGAAATGCTATTTTTGACACAAGTAGGCTCTACATACAAAATAAATTACCAAGTGTTGAAATACTTACATTTCTATAGTAATGGGATAAATCAACTACCAATCTTTTAAATTTTTTAACTATTTGGAATAAGTTTATGACTCTGAATATTTTAAATTTATGTTAATTTGATATTTAGTGGATTCAATGTATTTGAATATAGATAAAAATATGAGAATTAAATATAGACAATGTTTATCAAAGTACACTATCCAACTATTTGGGGTTAATACTATGACTATGCAGGGGGTATTAGTAGCCTTGGGTGTAATTGGTGGGTACTTTCTGTTTGCTGAAGATTGTAGATTTTGGAGGTAGTAGTGTTAAGTAATTTTATTTATTTATTTATTTATTTATTTATTTTTTATTGTAGGGCTTACTAACATTTCTTTCCAAGTAATTTATATTTTTAGTAGTCTAGTAAGGCACAAGAGAGACGTTGATCTGTCTTTAATATTTTGTTTCTCTCTTACTTTTTTTTTTTTTTTTTTTACCCATCACCAGTGCAACATTCCCATCACCAATGTCCCAAGTCTCCCTCCTCCCCACCCGACCCCCGCCTGTACTCTAAACAGGTTCTCAATTTCCCTCATACATTCTCATTATTAGGACAGTTCACAATATAGTTATTTATCTAACTAAACTCATCACTCTTTGTGGTGAGCTTCCTGAGGTGAGCTGGAACTTCCAGCTCTTTTCTCTTTTGTGTCTGAAAATTATTATTGCAAGAATGTCTTTCATTTTTCTTAAAACCCATAGATGAGTGAGACCATTCTGCGTTATTCTCTCTCTCTCTGACTTATTTCACTCAGCATAATAGATTCCGTGTACATCCATGTATAGGAAAATTTCATTGGGAGAAACTATTCACCCAATACCCATCAGATAAGGGTCTAATCTCCAAAATATACAAGGCACTGACAGAACTTTACAAAAAAAAAACATCTAATCCCATAAAAAAATGGGGAGAAGAAATGAACAGACACTTTGACAAAGAAGAAATACACATGGCCAAAAGACACATGAAAAAGTGCTCCACATCACTAATCATCAGGGAGATGCAAATCAAAACAACGATGAGATACCACCTCACACCACAGAGAATGGCACACATCAAAAAGAATGAGAATAAACAGTGTTGGCAGGGATGTGGGGAGAAAGGAACTCTTATCCACTGCTGGTGGGAATGCCGTCTAGTTCAACCTTTATGGAAAGCGATATGGAGTTTCCTCCAAAAACTGGAAATCGAGCTCCCATACAATCCAGCTATACCACTCCTAGGAATATACCCTAGGAACACAAAAATACAATACAAAAACCCCTTCCTTACACCTATATTCATTGCAGCACTATTTACCATAGCAAGACTCTGGAAACAACCAAGATGCCCTTCAACAGACGAATGGCTAAAGAAACTGTGGTACATATACACAATGGAATATTATGCAGCTGTCAGGAGAGATGAAGTAATTTTATTTTAAAAGTGACACTAGGCCTAATATTTGGTGACTTCTACTAGGGAGTAAAACAATATCTGCAGCATTAGTTCAATAAGTATATATAGTCATTAGTATACAAAAAGCAGTCTATAAGGGAGACATAAGATAGGAATCCCAGAATACTTAAAAAGAAATAAGCACAGGAAAAATGCAATAGTATATCTTAAAAATTTATAAAAATAAATTTAAAAAATGTAAGAGGATTGAGCTCTAACTGTATTGAATAGTCTTACATGCACTCTTTATCACTCAGCAGTGTTTATTGATCAACCTTCATGCATGGGTTTAGTGGTTAAAGGTGAATAAGATAGATATAAGACTTTTTTCCTTGAAGTTACTATTTCCAGTTGTTCATGAGCCATCTTTGCTTGATCTTCCACTTGTTCCCTACCCCCAAAAATTTATGCAAAGTTGAGCTATTATGGAAGTCAGCTTTTCCTTTTGGCATTCTCACTCTGTTAGTGGGACATACATTCTTTCCATTATTGAGGACTCAAACATCAAATCATTAACTTACGTATTACCTCTCATAATAGTTCTGTTAATTTTACTTTCCAAATATTTTGCTGTTTATTCCTTTTTAAAAATAATCTTTCCCACTCTTAGTAACTTTTACCTAACCTTAGACTTTTACCTAAACTGATTTCCTTCCTCTTTGGTTTACATGGATAAAACTACTAGAATATTCTTTCCAAAGAATAAAGGTAATCACCTTGTTCAGTAACCTTTAGCAAAATCTTGTCTTCCTTAGCAAAATCTCTCCAGTGTCCTTTTTGGCTATGATTTTAGCCAGTAACTCATGAAGCAAAGAATCTGAATTACATCTATGTACATATTACAATGTGCTGAGCTACCCCCTGCAGATAATATTTAAATATCTGGCTTTTATTATCTAAGTTTGTTTTAAATTAAAAACTATCTCTTTTCAGTATGTGTTGTTTTCCTGAAGATCATTGCATTTCATTATATACCAAAATGACACAAATCTTCTGTGTCTTGAAAATATTGGATTTTGTATTGAATTTTTGGGGGTATACTTTCCAAAAGAATGGGACTGATAAGGCAGAACCTGCTTAGGTGTATAGAGAAATAATAAAGCAAATTGAAAAGTTAGTCTCCTCTTGAGGATATAGAAGGAAAAGACTGGTAATAGTTATACATTAACAAATTTGGTTCTGTATTATTTTACACCCTGCTTTTGCCCAGGGCAAAGGTGTTCCCCTACTTCCTCTTTCTTTTTACCAAGTCCTTTGACTTGTAAAAGTCCACTTGGATAGGTACTTTGTCTCTCACTGACCCTCCCCACTCCTGCTTGGAGACTAGAGAGGTTTCAGTTTGGCTTGACAAGTGGAGAGAGATCATTTGATGAGAAACCAACTGACTTCATGATTCTTTCCTGGCTGACTTGGTTTATTAATTCTTCACAGCTACCCTGCTTCAGATCCATTTGCCCAGGGTTGAAAATACAGCAAATAGAGATTTATTTCACAGTTCTAGTCACACATATTTGATAAATGTGGTCAAGCTAGGTTTCTTGCTATGTTTTTCTGGTTTTCACTTGTCAATGTCCTCTGTCTAAAATTCTCTGAGAAAAAAAATGTGAACACTGATTTATTATTAGGATATCAAGGTTTGTGCCAAATACTGATTCTTTAGACTAATTCCTATATATACACCCTTCAAACAAGCCGGGCAACTGGCTCTTTCCAAAATATATTCTGATATTCTACTATTATTTTTTTCCCTTTCTAAAATGACTTCTTATTTCTAGCTACAACACCACTTTTAAAATCTCACACCAGATGCTCAGTGGTATGTCCCCCAGTTTCTTTAATAATAAGATAATTATTATCTAGGACTAAGGTTCATTACTTATTACCTGGAAAATAGATATAACAGGGTTCAGAGATGTCTCAACATCTAATGTTTTACAGGAAGGAGAACTAGGTTTGATTCCCATCACTGAAGTGCAGAAATAAAGAAAAAAGAAAGAGACAGAAAGGGAGGGAAGGAAGGAGAGAGGCAGGAGGTAACAAAGAGTACATGATATAAGACAAATTTTTCTTTTTTTTTGTTGCCTTTTTTTATTAAATTTATTTAAACACCTTAATTACATACATGATTGTGTTTGGGTTTCAGTCATGTAAAGAACACCACCCATCACCAGTGCAACATTCCCATCACCAATGTCCCAAGTCTCCCTTCGCCCCACCCGACCCCCGCCTGTACTCTAGACAGGCTCTCCATTTTCCTCATACATTCTCATTATTAGGACAGTTCAAAATGTAGTTATTTCCCTAACTAAACTCATCACTCTTTGTGGTGAGCTTCTTGATGTGAGCTGGAACTTACAGCTCTTTTCTCTTTTGTGTCTGAAAATTATTATTACAAGGGTGTCTTTCATTTTTCTTAAAACCCATAGATGAGTGAGACCATTCTGCGTTTTTCTCTCTCTCTCTGACTTATTTCACTCAGCATAATAGATTCCGTGTACATCCATGTATAGGAAAATTTCATGGCTTCATCTCTCCTGACAGCTGCATAATATTCCATTGTGTATATGTACCACAGTTTCTTTAGCCATTCGTCTGTTGAAGGGCATCTTGGTTGTTTCCAGAGTCTTGCTATGGTAAATAGTGCTGCAATGAATATAGGTGTAAGGAAGAGGTTTTTGTATTGTATTTTTGTGTTCCTAGGGTATATTCCTAGGAGTGGTATAGCTGGATTGTATGGGAGCTCGATTTCCAGTTTTTGGAGGAATCTCCATATCGCTTTCCATAAAGGTTGAAATAGACGGCATTCCCACCAGCAGTGGATAAGAGTTCCTTTCTCCCCACATCCCCGCCAACACTGTTTATTCTCATTCTTTTTGATGTGTGCCATTCTCTGTGGTGTGAGGTGGTATCTCATCGTTGTTTTGATTTGCATCTCCCTGATGATTAGTGATGTGGAACATTTTTTCATGTGTCTTTTGGCCATGTGTATTTCTTCTTTGTCAAAGTGTCTGTTCATTTCTTCTCCCCATTTTTTGATGGGGTTAGATGGTTTTTTCTTGTAAAGTTCTATCAGTGCCTTGTATATTTTGGAGATTAGCCCCTTATCTGATGGGTATTGGGTGAATAGTTTCTCCCACTCAGTGGGTGGCTCTTGTATCCTGGGCACTATGTCCTTTGAGGTGCAGAAGCTTCTCAGCTTAATATATTCCCATCTGTTAATCTCTGCTTTCACTTGCTTGGAGAGTGCAGTTTCCTCCTTGAAGATGCCTGTAATGTCCTGGAGTGTTTTGCCTATGTGCTGTTCTATATATCTTATGGTTTTGGGGCTGATATCGAGGTCTTTAATCCATTTGGATTTTACCTTCGTACATGATGTTAGCTGGGGGTCTAAGTTCAATTTTTTGCAAGTGGCTATCCAATTGTGCCAACACCACTTGTTGAAGAGGCTTTCCCTGCTCCATTTAGGATTTCCTGCTCCTTTATCAAAAATTAGGTGGTTGTATGTCTGGGGAAGATTTTCTGAGTATTCAAGCCTATTCCACTGATCTGAGGACCTGTCCTTATTCCAATACCATGCTGTTTTGATAACTGTTGCTTTGTAGTACAGTTTAAAGTTGGGGAAAGTAATTCCTCTCATATTCTTTTTCCCAATGATTGCTTTAACTATTCGAGGGTGTTTATTGTTCCAAATGAATTTCAAAAGTGTCTGATCCACTTCTTTGAAGAATGTCATGGGTATCTTTAGAGGGATGGCATTAAATCTGTATAATGCCTTGGAGATTATTGCTATTTTGATGATGTTAATTCTGCCAATCCATGAGCAGGGTATGCGTTTCCATTTCCGTGTGTCCTCTCTTATTTCTTGGAGCAGAGTTTTATATTTTTCTTTGTATAGGTCCTTCACATATTTAGTCAAGTTGATTCCAAGATATTTGAGTTTGTGTGGCACTATTGTGAATGGGGTTGTTTTCTTAATGTCCATTTCATCCTTATTACTATTGGTGTATAGAAAGGACATTGATTTTTGTGTGTTAATTTTGTAGCCTGCCACCTTGCTATATGAGTCTATTGTTTCTAGAAGCTTTTTGATAGAGTCTTTAGGGTTTTCTAAGTAGAGTATCATGTCATCTGCAAACAGTGAGAGCTTCACTTCTGCCTTTCCTATCTGGATTCCCTTGATATCCTTTTCTTGCCTAATCGCTATAGTGAGTACTTCCAGTGCTATGTTGAATAGGAGTGGTGAGAGAGGACCGCCTTGTCTTGTGCCAGAATTTAGAGGGAAGGCTTTCAGTTTTTCTCCATTGAGGATAATATTTGCCACTGGCTTGTGGTAGATGGCCTTCACTATATTGAGAAAGGTTCCCTCCATTCCCATCTTGCTGAGAGTTTTGATCAAGAATGGGTGTTGGACCTTATCAAATGCTTTCTCTGCATCTATTGATATGATCATGTGGTTTTTATTTTTCTTGTTATTGATGTTGTGTATTATGTTGATAGATTTACAGATGTTAAACCAGCCTTGCATTCCTGGGATGAAACCTACTTGATCGTAGTGGATGATCTTTTTAACGAGGCATTGAATCCTATTTGCCAGGGTTTTGTTGAGGATCTTTGCATCTGCATTCATCAGGGATATTGGTCTGTAATTTTCTTTTTTGGTAGCATCTCTGTCTGGTTTAGGTATCAAGGTGATGTTGGCTTCATAAAAGCTATTTGGAAGTGTTTCTGTTTGTTCAATTTCATGAAAGAGTCTTGCCAAGATTGGCAGTAGTTCCTCTTGGAAAGTTTGATAGAATTCATTAGTGAATCCATCTGGACCTGGGCTTTTGTTTTTCGGCAGACATTTGATTACTGTTTTAATTTCATCAATGGTGATGGGGGTGTTTAGATATGCTACATCCTCTTCCTTCAACCGTGGAAGATTATAAGAGTCCAAGAATTTATCCATTTCTTCCAGGTTCTCATTTTTAGTGGCGTAGAGTTTTTCAAAGTAGTTTCTGATTACCCTTTGAATCTCTGTCATATCAGTAGTGATCTCTCCTTTTTCATTCCTGATACGAGTTATCAAGTTTCTCTCTCTCTCTTTCTTTGTTAGGTTTGCCAGTGGTCTATCAATCTTGTTTATTTTTTCAAAGAACCAACTTCTGCTTTCGTTGATCTTTCGGATTGTTTTTTAAGTTTCCACTTCGTTGATTTCTGCTCTCAGCTTTGTTATTTCCTTCTGTCTTCCTATTCTTGGGTCCTTTTGTTGAGCATTTTCTAGTTCTATTAGCTGTGTCATTAAGCTACTCAGGTAAGCTCCTTCTTCCTTCCTGATGTGTGCTTGCAAAGCTATAAATTTTCCTCTCAGTACTGCTTTTGCTGTGTCCCATAAGTTCTGATAGTTTGTGTCTTTATTGTCATTTGTTTCCAGGAACCTTTTTATTTCCTCCTTGATTTCATCTCGGACCCACTGGTTATTGAGCATGAGGCTGTTTAACTTCCAGGTGTTAAAGTGTTTCTTCTGAGTCCCTTTGGAGTTCACAAATAATTTCAGAGCCTTGTGGTCAGCGAAGGTAGTCTGCAAAATTTCTATCCTCTTGATATTATGGAAGTATGTTTTATGTGCCAGCATGTAGTCTATCCTGGAGAATGTCCCATGTACATTGGAGAAGAATGTGTATCCAGGTTTCTGGGGATGGAGTGTCCTATATATATCCACTAGGCCTCTTTCTTCCATTTCTCTCCTCAGGTCTAGTATATTCTTGTTGGGTTTCAGTCTGGTTGAACTATCCAGTGTTGACAAAGCCGTGTCAAGGTCCCCCACAATTATTGTGTTGTTGTTGATATTATTTTTCAGATTTGTCAACAGTTGTATTAAATATTTTGCTGGCCCCTCATTCGGTGCATATATGTTTAGGAGAGTGAATTCTTCCTGCTCTACGTACCCCTTGATTAATATAAAATGTCCATCATTGTCCCTTACAACCTTCCTGAGTATGAAGTTTGCATTATCTGATATTAGTATGGCCACTCCAGCTTTTTTATGGGTGTTGTTTGATTGGATAATTTTTCTCCAGCCTTTTATTTTGAGTCTATGTTTGTTCTGACTATTCAGGTGCGTTTCTTGTAGGCAGCAGAAGGTTGGATTGAGTTTTTTGATCCATTTAGCCACTCTGTGTCTCTTAACTGGTGCATTTAGTCCATTGACGTTGAGAGAAAGAATTGTCCTGGGATTTAACGCCATCTTTATTTCAAAATTTGGTGTGTCTTTTGGGTAGTCTTGTCTTAGATTAGGTCTTTCAGTTTTTCTCTTAAGACTGGTTTTGTGTCTGTAAAGTTTCTGAGCTGTTTTTTGTCTGTGAAACCATGTATTCTTCCGTCAAACCGGAAAGTGAGTTTTGCTGGGTATAGTATTCTGGGTGAAGCATTCATTTCATTCAGTCTTGTCACAATATCCCACCACTGCTTTCTGGCATTGAGTGTTTCTGGTGACAGGTCTGCTGTAAATCTCAGGGAAGCTTGCTTGAACGTGATTTCCCCTTTTGATCTTGCTGTTTTCAGAATTCTGTCTCTATTTGTGGGATTTGTCATTGTGACTAGGATGTGTCTTGGGGTGGTTTTTCTGGGGTCTCTTTTGGTTGGTACTCTTCGGGCATGCAGGATTTGATCACATATATTCTTTAGCTCTGGAAGTTTCTCTTTAATGATGTTCTTGACCATTGATTCTTCCTGGAAATTTTCTTCCTGGGTCTCTGGGACTCCAATGATTCTTAAGTTGTTTCTGTTGATCTTATCATAGACTTCTATTTTCATCTGTTCCCATTCTTTGACTAATTTTTCCATTGTCTGTTGATTTGCTTTAAGTTTTTTGTCCAATCTCTCCTGCTGTATGGAATTGTTATGTATCTCATCTTCCACAGCACCAAGTCTATTCTCAGCTTCTGATACCCTGTCCCAGAGCTTATCCATTTTGTCATTCACTTCGTTTACTGACTTTTTCAGTCCTGTTAGTCGACATGTTATTTCAGTTTGGAGTTTTGTGATTTCTGTCTTCATATTTTCTTGGTTCTTATTAGTGTTCTGTTCAACTCGATCCATGGTTTCTTGGAGTCCGTTGAGCATCTTCCATATTGCTAGTCTAAAGTCCTTATCTGAGAGGTTGATTAGTTGGTTGGTCATTATCTGGTCCTCAGAATTGTCATCTTCATTCTCTATGTCTGATGCTGGCCTGTGTTGTTTCCCCATTGTCACACTTGTATTGTGGGTTTTTCTTCGTGTTGTGGTGGTATTCATTGTCTATATGATGCAGACAACACGCTCCTCTGGCTCCTCCCTTTCTGGATGGGCTGACTTGCTTCTAAGGGAGGGGAGTCCTCCGTGGATGAAGCCTCACACTGGGTCAAATCTTAGGCCCGAGCATGCAACAGAGAAGACAGTCCGGAGAGAAATGTTTGCTTCTGTGATATAGCGCCGTTCTTAGTGTGATTTTTCCTTCTTTTTTTTTTTTCTTTTTTTTTTTTTTTGGTTTTTGGGCCACACCCGGTAATGCTCAGGGGTTACTCCTGGCTATGTGCTCAGAAGTTGCTCCTGGCTTGGGGGACCATATGGGACACCGGGGGATCGAACCGTGGTCCTTCCAAGGCTAGCGCAGGCAAGGCAGGCACCTTACCTTCAGCGGCACCGCCCGGCCCCTGATTTTTCCTTCTTGTTGCAATGGAGTTCTTTCCTTAGAAAGAGTGCACGGCCGCGTAGCGAAGCGGAGCGGCCGTGCTCCTCTGGAGCCTCTTTTTGCCCCACTCGCAAGAGTTTCACGCAAGAGGACAGTAGACAGACATAGACAGGTCACACTCACAGTTTTTCACAGTTGGGCCCCACTGGGCCGGTTTACTTTCGCGGATTTTCCCCGCCTGGTGTCACACACAGGGAGCCGAAGACAAATTTTTCTATATTAATAAAAATGGGTTACAAGTAATTTGATGTAGCTCATGTAGGTCTTCCACATTTTGCACAACAAAAAATTTTTTTTTTTTTTTGGTTTTTTGGGCCACACCCGTTTGACGCTCAGGGGTTACTCCTGGCTATGTGCTCAGAAATCACCCCTGGCTTGGGGGGACCATATGGGACGCCGGAGGATCGAACCACGGTCCTTCCTTGGCTAGCGCTTGCAAGGCAGACACCTTACCTCCAGCGCCACCTACCTGGCCCCACACAACAAAAATTTATAACTTGACTATATTGAGAAAAGTTTCTTCCATTATTTAAAAATAATAAAAGAGAAGAAAGAGATATTAAAAACATCCCATTCAAATTGTGCCTCAGAAAGTCAAATACCTTGGAATGAAATAACTAAAGAGGTGGAAGAACTATACAAAGTAAATTACAAAATTACTGCTTCAAGAAATAAAAGAGAATACAAGAAAATTGATAAATGTACCTTGTTCATGTGTTGGGAGGATTATAATTAAGATGGCAATCTTTCTCAAGGCATTGTACATATTTAATGCAATCCCTACAAGAATACCATGTTTTTTTTCCAAGGAGAGAATCAAGCACTCTTGAACTTCATTTGGAACAATAAGTGCCTACAAACAAAAATCTGAAGTTCTATGTTGAAGTCTCATTCACTCTGTGTTTTTAATAAATTATAGAATTTTAATTTACCTGTTTGATTTATATGTTAAATTGTTTCTCTTGATAGTCCTATCTTTTTTACTTGCTTCTCCTTTGCATAGCTCTCTATTAAACAAGAAATTATTACACTTTGTTTTACAGATGATTTTAATGACTATTTTTTTGTACTTTTAACTCAATGTTTGTGACTTCCTAAAGAATTTTAGTGTTTTTACTGAAAAAAAGTTCTGTCTAGCATAATTTTTTTCATCATTTCTTACTAAGGCAGATTAGAATAGAGGACTTAATTAAACACATTTAAATAGTAGACCAAAAATAACTTGTGTTTATTGTGTTCAGTATATTGTTTTTAATCCAGTATCATGAAATAAAAGCTTGTCTTTTGCTTTGAAATAAAAAATACTACTGATGGAGATGGATGCAAATCTAGTTAAGCAGTCACTTAGAGCAATTACTTTTGCGAATGTGGTTCATAGTCTCAAGTTTTTCTATTGGAATGAATAGACAAGTCTGTTAAGAAACAATGAAAAACATGATGATAAAAATTTAAATTTTTTTCAAAAGAGTCCAAGAGATTAAAGTACATGATTTGTCTCCTCTTTGTTATCAAATTTTTAATGTTTATCACAACTTCCTTAACAAAACTATAGTTAAATATTTCTATGGGCACGGTTTTCTCTTGAAAGACCAGGTTAATAGTGTTGTTCTGAGGGACAAGAGAGAGATTGCTGAAGTTAAGGTGTTTACTTTGTATGTAACCACACATAACATATAGTCCCAAGAGCACAGAGTTTGGAGTAAGACCTGAGTATTGCCAAGTATGGTCGTCAAACTAAACAAATGTAAAATTAAATAAAAGTTTTGTTTATAATATGCCAGAAAATTTGAGTCTCCCACCTTTACTTCTAACCCTTTTAGGGAAAATATATTAGAATGACAGCCATTTAATTTAAAGCTTCCTATCAAATTTTTTGAATTATAAAATTGACCTTGAATCTAATTTTAAGTATTTTATCTTTTTGTTATATTTTTAAGCAAAAAGAGATGGAAATATGAAGTAAGTCTGTTAAAAGAATTCACTATAGTCAACTATTTTAAAAGAAAGGTATTTGATTTTATCTTTATAAAAAGAACATACACAGCCTATTAGTGTCATAGCAAGCAGACAAAATATTAAATGATGATTATTCTTTACTTTGAAAAAAGACTATCATAGTGGCAAGTACATTAATATAAAATATCCAATGTTAACAATAAGATGCTTTTTTTACTGCTTTTGGAAGTGATTATTTATGGAGTGTTTTTGACCCAAATACCACCTGCTGACGAAGGCCACTCCTCTCTCAACAGCCAGACCATTCACCACAGCAGTTTTTTAGTAGAGACTTCATGAGTTCCTGTGGGAATCATAAGGTTGGTGGCATTTACCAAGAAATATTTCTTAGTTTGCACATTTGTTTTGACTTGAACATTTTTCAGCTTGTGATTCATCCCTGAGTGCATTGACCAGCCTCTGATTCATTCCCACTATTTTCCTCTAACATTTGCTTTGAGAACATAGGAAATAAGTTTCACAGACCCAAAGTCAAAGTATATGAGAAGAGCTAATGAATTGGTAGTGGAATCAAAGCAAGGAAATCAAAAAAGTTTCCTCATGTTCTCTTAATTCCCTCACGGAATATAGCTCACTTTTTTTTTGTTTTAGCTTTGATTGCTGCTTACACTATCAGTGACATCTAAAATTTTACCTCTACAAAGTGAAATGAATATATTATTTATTAAGATTTGTGTGGGCCAGAGAGATAGCATGAAGGTAGGGTGTTTGCCTTGCATGGAGAAAGACGGAGGTTTGAATCCCGGCATCTCATATGGTCCCCTGAGTCTGCCAGGAGCTATTTCTGAGCATAGAGCCAGGAGTAACCACTGAGCGCTACCAGTGTGACCCAAAAAACAAACAATAAAAAAACTTTTTTTTTGTGCCACATCACTTCTCTTAGTTATATGGTCACTGATATTAGAAGTGGCTGTCATGAGTGGTGGTGCTTAAACTTATGTGGCCATCATACTCTGAAGAGCTTGTTTTCTATATGAGCACTAGGGGCTCCAAACAGGTGAGCTGTTGTGGATGTGTGTGACAGAGTATGTGGGCCCATAGTTCTAACTTGTGACCTCATGTTTGCAAGGCAGAAACTTTTGCCCCTGACCTATCCCCTGGAGACCCAGATTTTGATGATTTATGAGGCTGTTTGTTCCTTCACTTAAGGTGAATTAACTGACAGATTCACTCTACAAATTTTTTATTTTTACCTGGATATTTTGAGAGGGCAACCTTACATTAGAGCCTTTTAACTTAGACAACCTGGAGAACTTTTGATCAGTGTTATTTTATGAGAAAATAAATTATGAATAGATTGTATTAAAACAGGGTTGGAATGAAACATTTAAATAATATATACACCTTTATGTGCACAATGCAGAGAGATTTTATTTTAGCAGTACTTTCTATCTTTATCTTGTTAAGAAATAGAATTCACCTGAGTAAATTTAATGTTCCTTTATTTGTAAGTCAGTTATTAATTTGCTTGCAAAAACAGGAGAATCTTGCAAGAGAATCTCATTCATATGAAGATTTGCCTTTGTTTCTCAACAATGAAATCCATTTAAAGATAATGTTAACTTTCTAGCAAACATTTCTTCACATATTTGTTGTTTCATACATTACCCTGCAAACAGAAAGTTTCCTTCCAGTTTAAAGGGAGGAAATAATTTCAAATAACTGTTTTGTGACACTCTACAAGTGATTCTTTAAAGGACTAGCCTCTAAACTCTTAGAAATGATTAATAAAGATTGTGCCAATTCTTTTGGTTAGAGAAAAAGCACAGGCACTGATTGGCCCATACATGTCTTTTGTAAGAGGCAGAGATGAAGGAGAAGGGGCCTGAGTTGAAACAGACTAGTGTTGCAACTTCACTTGGCACTGGGCATGTTACTGAGTTATTCTGTCTGAAATCAGTTCTATCTTAAAGAACTGCTTTGAGGATTACAGATAATATATGTGAAATGTCTAGCAAAAGGTGCCTGGTACATAATATAAATGATTGTTTTTATAGGTTCAAAGAATGTATCTTTCAAGTCACCTTTAGGAGCCCATGATTAATATTGTGTTCGAAGAAAAGAACAAGAACTCTATAAAGAGTTCAGCTGTAGTTCCCAGTCTTTATTTATTCACGATTATACTGTAGCTAGTGATCTTCTGGAATTTAGATTTCCTTTCTTAATAGTGTTCCTGTTTATCAGGGGAAAAATATTGAAGCATTTATTTCAAGTGCCCACTCCCTTACCATTAGGTCACCAGAAAAATGACAATGCTTAACATTTGCTAATCTTTTGGAGGCTATGAAAATAAAGATGCTAAACATTAATTAAGAAAAATTACAAAATGAATTAGAAGGGGAGTATATTTATAGCAACAAGGACACTTTATATTTTGGCAAGCTCTGAAACATGGAAACAATATTCTCTCATGGTTTCATTGAATCGGAATCTCCTGATAGCTCCTCAATTAAGCCTTATAAGTGTATACTTCAAAGTAAACCTGTAGTTTATTTTATAGCATCTAGATAGTCAGTTACTAATGTTTATTGCATTGTTATGGATAGTAAAGCATAGAAAGAAGGGCCCATTTTCTTTTCATCGGTACCAATGTCCTGATCCAGGCTGCCTTTCAGCTTATAGGACCAAATAAAATTCTTTTGTCTTGAATCTTCCCTAGCACTCTTTCAGATTTTTTGAGACTGGTACTAGCTTCCTCCCATCTGCCACCATACATGGTGTAACCTCTGGACTGTACCAGATGAAAACTCTTTAGGCCGGAAATCTCCCTAGATTAATACCAGACTCTTAATCTCATGCCACCTCCTACCCAATAGTTCTCAATTTTATTTTATAAATATGTGTACTGTTTGGACTGAACTAAACCAAGTTTATTATCTACAAGTTAGGCTTAGACTCAATTATAGAAGAAGAGTATCCAATTTCAAAGGAGCTTTTAAGGTTTAGTTTATCATCTTGTTTTTCAGATTACAATAAATCAAAATTGGAAATGAAGGGAGAGTATAGTATGTAGAGCCGCACATGTGGCCAGCCAAGGTTTGATCCATGGCATCCCATCTGATCCCTCAAGCCCTGCCAGTAATAAATTCTGAATGGGGAACCTGGAGGAACATGCTGGGTATGGTCCAAAGAACAAAAAATAAATAAAAATAAAATAAATAAACACTAAAACCAAGAAAAGAGAAATTGTTTGTCATAGTAAAGTGAAAAAGCAGTTGACTGAAGTTCAAAAAAATAAAACCCAGGGAGCAGTGGCACAAACGCTAAGGTGTCTGCCTTGCCCACTGTAGCCTAGGATGGACTGCGGTTCAAGACCCAAGCATCCCCTATGGTCCCACAAGCCAAGAGTGATTTCTGAGCGCATAGCCAGGAGTAACCGCTGAGGATCACCAGGTGTGAGCCAAAAACCAAAAACCAAAACCAAAACCAAAAAACCTGGGTTAGTTTCAACCTCTGTTAATTACTAGCTGTTCATACTTAAGTGGATTATTAAACTTCTCTGCTTTATTTCATCTTAACCTAGAAAACATTTATTTAATAATTAATGGACATTATTATATTTGTAGGACTTAATATAAAGTGCATGGTCAATTTAAAATGTTTATTAAATTTTATTTTCTGATAAATTGCAGACCAGAACTGAATCCCACATATATTTTGTGTTCAATTCTATTGATTAGTTTCCTGACTTGTTTATTTCCAAAGAAGTCTCAAATCCCAGAGGTGTTCAATAATCTTTCAGACATGGTTAGTTCCCATACAGATTAGAATTCTTTTGTAAAAGCAGGTAGGAGGAATTTTGTTGTTGTTTCTTGCCTTGGGGAAAGATTCAATAAGTAAAGTAGCAATAAAAATGTTCTCTTTATTCAATGAAATGATTAACACTTCTTTAGTTAGGCAAGATTTTTCCTCCCATATTTGAATGGGGCCTCATACAAACTCAGTCACACAGAATAGACCCCCAAGAAAACAGTAAAAATTAGTTTGATGAGTGGATGTGGTTGAGATCTTTCATCTGGTTGTTTTTCTTAAATGGTTGGGGAAATGATATGGATTGAAAATCCTAGTAAAATGTTTTGAATATTAAGCCACAGGTATCAAAGCTTGAAGAATCTGTTGAAAAATGAACCAATGCAAAAGAAACAGACAGATTCCTATTTTCCTGAAAGTCAATTTCTGTCTGGAAGAAACACTTAACTAGTAAGAAAGGAAAATGCAGCACTTTTAATTAATTATCACCTCGGTGTTTATTTTTCACAGAATTAGTGGTCCAGAATGATTAAAGCATATGTGGTTCAGAATCTCAGGCAGAAAAAAAACCAGCTAGGACTAAAAACTAATGTAAAAGTGCCCAGTCTGGCTGTTCATCCTGGTCAGGTTTAATAGAATTTTCTGATGTGTGGTCCTTACACAGTATGACAATTTAACCCTCCATGCTTTTGTGGCAATGCTTGACTATGGTAGCTCCAAACAGAAAGTGGGGAAGGTGAAAAAAAATCAGTAAAGAAGTGATAAATGTTGTCCACATCCTGATGTCAAAGGAACTTCATCAAAACCTATTGTTGTTCCTTGGAGATTTAACTTAGTTTTACCTTATTTTCTCTTTTGAAGTCACAATGAGTTATAAAAGTATAATTGTGTTTTTGAACAACACTGTCACCACACCACAACTACCACATAGTGCTAATATCCCTTTAGCACTGTCCAGAAGTAGGTAAGTTTACATCAAAACAACTATATAAGGTACAGCCATTAGGGCAATTGCGAGATTACTGAAACTGGTTGGATACTCAGTCCCCCAAATTTTGTGATATGCAGTAAAGAAGCCACTTGAACCCACAGATGATGTTCTATATATCCTGAGAACCATTGAGGTGGACTGGGTATCCCTGGAATTGCAGGACTCAAAAGAGCATATAGACTCTTTGGACCTTTCTTTGCACTGAACTACTGACCCTGTTTACTGAGAATTACAGGTAGAGTCCCCAGGTGTCCTGAACACTGCATGCACACACACAGACAGGCACATAACATACAGACAAATATTTGTGATGAAACATATACTTTATTATTTTAGTTAGTCTGGTAGATAAAACTGGTAGTGGGCAATACAGAAAATAACATTCAGTATAAGTTACAAATGGAACTTAAAAAACTGCTCTTCTAACTTCATTGCAGTCATCTTTAAAGCTTCTAGTCCTGTGGTTAAATTAACAAACAATTTTTTTTTATTTGACAAAGAAATGATGAATCTCTTAAAACAGAAGGGAAATGCTGTGTTGTCATGGATTGTTATGTCTAAAAACTTCCATGTTGCTATCAAATTGCCGTTACTTAGTTTTAAAAAAGGCCAAAGTTGCTCTTGAAGTTTAGGAAGGTAAGAGCCAGTTTAAAAATTTTATTGTCATATTTAATTACATTGAACATTGATCATTCATAGCATATGAATAATATGCAAAAGATTGTTTTGAAATAGTTTCATCATAATGACAAATTTTCTTGTGAATTAATCATACCCATGAACAAATCATTTCCTAATATCTAACACTTATGTTTAATTCAAGAAATAAAATATTTGTATGAAAAAAGTGGTCATTTAAAATTATAAAATAGCAGGTTTATCTAGTTAAGGAGTAATGCTGAGTTATTTTATTCAAAGAATTATTGAGCCTAGAACTGTCAAAATTTGAACTACGTGAATCTACATATGAATATGAGGGTTTGTATATCAATAGATGTTTCACATATAATTTTTGTGCATCTTTTATATCTTTTTATTAAAACTTCATTAAAAAGTTGTTTACATGAGTTACAGAGTTCAAAAGTTGTTGAATCATTTTAGTCATACAATGTTCCAACACTTATCCTTTCAGTGTTCATTTCCCATCGACCAATTTTTCTTGTTATTCTGTCACGCCCCACCCCACCTCTATGGCAGAACTTTCCTTTTCTCTCCTTTCCTCCATCAACCTTTTTTTCTTTTAGATATTGTGGTTTGCAATACTGTTACTGAACATATATCATGCATATCACTTTTCTTCCTTTTAGTTTCAGTTCTTTGAACTTATGTTTTTGATAAATACAGTACAGTGTATTTGTTCTTTAATAATTCCTAATAATAGTTTTGTCTAGTAATTTAACATATTATATAAATATAGTCATATACATACATGTAACAATGTATTTTTTATGGTTTATATTATAGGAATGGCTTCCAATAACCAGCAAGTATTTATAGTTAAGTTTCAGAGAGTAAAAAAAATAATATCAGCTGTGCAGATGCCAATCCCATGCTGTTTGAAGTACCAAATGTAATGCAGGGTAAACTTAAAAATTTAAAAGCAAGAAATAAATTGGATGAGGAGCTACTGATGATTTTTGACAGAGATAAATAACTTGATTAAATGCCAGGAAATATAGGGAGAAAAAATTTTTAATTGACAAAAGAAATACAAATGTATGAATTTATAGGAATAAATAGGCAACAAACTCAAGTAAAGTGCTTGTCAGTGTAATTAAATCATGTAGATATTCAAAGGCTCTTGGTGGCAAATACAATAGTTTACATTTAAAACATGGTAGCACAGAAGTGACTCATCCTACTTCCCCATGGTTTATTATTTACTTCTGTCTGTCTAGGGTAGCAGGAAAAGGTTAGAGAGAGATGAAACAGGGTATGCATCAAAGTCAAACCTGTAGATAAAAAACCCCTTCCTCTATCAATTTTATCTAAAATTACCCTATGATATCATGGAGATCAAAATTCAGCAGGATGGATTTCTTATTCCCAGGAAAACCTTAAATGTAGATAAAGATATGATCTATAAAGATGTCAGATAAATTAGAATCATTACTTTGTGTGTCTCTTTCTCTTAATATCCAAAAAGTTAAGCTTCCTCTTTTATTCATGTTTAATTCCATACACATCATTATAACTGACTATGAGGGGAAAACTTATTTCATTTTATTATTTCATTATTTAAAATGTATTTTTCTATCTCTAGGATTATGAAGCATCTAACAATTGATAACATGTCAGTATAGTTAGTCTTTTAGTAATACATAAATAATGGTGCACCATATAGTCAGTGATATTTTAGAATCAATAAAATTTGACTTTTGTCTTACATGGTTAAATATTTCAATATAGAAGATGTGGATAACTTGATAACTATTTCAGTTATCATTTATTATTACAGAATGAGTGTATATTTAAATACCAGAATACTTTTACAGTAAAACACTTTTATATGTATATTTTATAGGATGCTAGACACTATAGAGCTAACTGTGTCTCTTAAACTTGTCCAACTAGCAGAACCATAAGAGAGTCTTCTAAAATAATAAAGATATCTACAGTACAGTGGTTCATGCTTTTGCATGCAAGAGTCTGTTTTGTAGAAAGCCTCCAGGATGATTCTGATGATCAGAGAAATCTGAAGAGTTGCACTACAGATGGACAGAACAAAAGAGAAATGTCAATAGGCAGCATGTAAAGGAAATATTCAATATTTAAAAAGTACCTTCTTAAGTGTATTAAAAATTATGCTGTTTTTGTTCTTTCATAAAGGCATCTATGGTATATCTTCAATAATTTTTATGCAAGTAATAAATAACTTTCTGATTAAAGCATTAAAATTAATTTTCAATGGCTATCAGAGATAAACATTTTAAGTACATCAAATGTTAATTTCCACTGAGACCTAAAATCTTTTCAATTTAGTGCCCTTTTCATGCTGTTTCTGTGTTTATGGAACACTGTGTAACTAAACTAGATATTCTGAAATCATACTAGTGTCCTGAAATATTGGGTTTTATTTATTTGATTTTGATAGATATTCTGAAATCATACTAGTGTCCTGAAATATTGGGTTTTATTTATTTGATTTTGATAGATTTCATTGCACATGAGAAGGCATGATTCAGTAATCACAAAGGACTTGCCATTAACTGTGTGATCTTAGGTAGATCGTTTAGCTTCTTTTAGCTTCAGTTCTTCCTCCTATAAATAACTAAGTAGAATTAGATTACCCCTACTGCTGCTTTTACTTCTAATATTATTGGTTTTTGTGACCTGAATAGAAGCAAATGGAAGACAGAACTAATTATTTACCAATGAAATTAAAAACCAGCTTTGCCACTCATCTCTGAACTATGACAATTCACTACACTCAACTAATTATGAGTCACAGGCAAAGAATATCAAAGGAACTGAGCTATGATTAAAAAAAAAAGAATCTGAAGTTAGGCATTTTTCATTGATGTTTGACTCTTTCATATTTTCTTGAGGTTTAATAATTGATGTATGACTACTTTAATCAATAATATAGTATTAAAAATTTATAAGTTGACAAGATGTTAACAGACTTATTGTGTTTATCATTTCACAATGTCTAATCATTATATTTTAATCTAAAACTAAAGTACTATTATATGTTAATTACATTTATATAATTAAAAGATAACATTTAAGACTAAGAGTAGAGTTAACAATAGTAAAACATAAATGATAAAATAACAATAGTAAAATAAAAGTAAAAAACATTTAAAAAATAGTAAAAAAATAACATTCACAATTAAATATTTGTTCAATATGTTCAGACATTAAGTAAAGTTAATTAGTTATTTTACAATAGATTAATATTTGGCTTAAAATTTAAAGAATGTAGTATATTTTAGGGCATAGAATTACAATTGTGTTCAAGCTTCTAGTAATGCAGTACAAAGAAACTGTATACTATACCACCAAAATTTCTATGATTATCTTTTCCCTACCTATATCCACTTTGCTCCTTTGTTTCTTCCTCCCCTACTTGCCCCAATTATTTTCTCATTGACAGTTTTTTGGTTCAACTTCTATATCCATTCATCCATTGTTGGACATAGGGGTGTTACTTCTGAATCCTGGCTGTTGTACCAAAAGCTAAAATAAACATAGATATTCATGATATTTCTTCATGATATTCACAATAATTCTTCAAATTAATGTGTTTGTGCTTTTGTGGAAGTGGATTAGGTAGAGCACCATTTATATAGTTTTTGAGAAGTCTTCATATTCTTTGCCATAGAGGCTGGACCATGTGACAATACAAATAAGGGCTCATTTCTCCCTCTAACATTTGTTATTTTAAGCTTTGTCTGATACATGGCATTCTTACTGGTATGAGATGATTCATTATTTTTTGTTTTTGTTTGTGTTTCCCCGATACATGATAATGAGCACTTTTAACATCTTCATATTGGTCATCTATGTGTCTTCTTGGTGGAAGTTTCTGTTCATTTCTTCTCATTAAAAATATAATTGGGGGCCAGAGAGATAGCATAGTGGTAGGGCATTTGCCTTTCAGGAGGCCAACCCAGGACTGACGATGGTTCAAACCCACATATCCCATATGGACACCCTAGCCTTCCAGGAGAGATTTCTTTTTTTTTTTTTTTTTTTTGGTTTTTGGGCCACACCTAGTAACGCTCAGGGGTTACTCCTGGCTATGTGCTCAGAAGTTGCTCCTGGCTTGGGGGACCATATGGGACACCGGGGGATCGAACCGCGGTCCGTCCAAGGCTAGCGCAGGCAAGGCAGGCACCTTACCTTTAGCGCCACCACCCGGCCCCCAGGAGAGATTTCTAAGCACAGAGCCAGGAGTAATCCCTGAGTGCTGCCAGGTAAACAAACAAACAAACAAACAAAAATACCAAAAAATATATATTTGGGTTACACCTAGTGGTGCTCAGATCTTACTTGTGTTTTTATGCTCAAGGATCTCTTTTAGCAGGGCTTCAGGGACCATGTGGGATGCCTGGAACTGAACCTGGGTTGGCTGCAAGGTACATCCACTCTTTCATCTCTTTGTGCTCCTCTCCCAGTTTTATTTTGATGGAATTGTTCTTTTTTGTTTTCTGTCATTGTTCCAAACTTTGTGAGTGTTTTGTAGATTTTATATAATAGTCTTTTATCTGTAGTAGTATGTGAGAATATCTTCTCCCAGTCAATTGGTTGTTATTTTGTTTTATCCTTAGTTTCTTTTGCTATGCAGAAACTTTTTAATTTTGTTTAATAAACTTCCTCACTTTGATTTTCTTCATCTTATTCAGTGGGATCAGGTCATTGATAATCCCTCTGATGTATAAATCTTGGAGAATTCTGCCTGTTTCCTTCAGTGCATTTTGTGGTTTCTTATCTAAATTTTAGGTCTTTGATTTACATTTAATTTTTATGTTTGTTGTGAGTTATGGATATAATTTCATTATTTTACGTCAAATTATGCATTTTTTCCAGATTTATTTGTCGAAGAGACTTTCTTTGTTCCACTTTACACACCCAAGTCAAAAAGTAGCATTTTACCCTCGATTTTGTTTTTGATAGATATAATACATTATTTATCCTTAAAAATAGATAAAACAGGGGCCGGTGAGGTGGCGCTAGAGGTAAGGTGTCTGCCTTGCAAGTGCTAGCCAAGGAAGGACTGCGGTTAGATCTCCCGGCGTCCCATATGGTCCCCCCAAGCCAGGGGCAATTTCTGAGCGCTTAGCTGGGAGTAACCCCTGAGCATCAAATGGGTGTAGCCCTAAAACCAAAAAAAAAAAAAAAAAAGATAAAACATAGCACTGTTCAGAAATCAGTAGGTCATTTTCTATCTCTGTAAATATTCCTGTAAAAACTCACCAGAAGCAGATTTTGTTTTGTAAGAAATACATTGCACATAGTTTAGGTCTCCGATCCTGAGGCAGGAGTGACCATCCACTCACAAAGGGCTATCTCTGCAGAAGAGGCTCTGTCTGAGCAGATAAGCACAGACACCTCCTGTCTCCCTCTTTTTCCTTCTCTGTCTCTATCTGTCTCTATCCCTCTGTCTACATCTCTGTCTTTGTCTCTCTTTCTCTCTGTCTCCGTCTCTGTCTCTATCACTTTGTCTCTTTCTTTGGTTAGCAACACTTTCTGTAATTCTGGCATTAGACTAGCACTCTTTTAGTCCTAACGCTTTGCCTCTTTCCCAGAAGATTATATTTAATTGCAGTTGATATCTAAGGTCTCTGGAAAAAGGTAACAAGGGCCTCTTTCTTGTTTTATTAGTTTACCCCCAGAAAAATCCACAGGGAAAGTACTTCTCTGCCTTTTCTTCATGGCTGTCTTCAATTTTCTTCCCCAGTATGTGATTCTTTCTAATTTCTGACTCCTAGTGATCCTGCCTTTGCTTTCTACACACTTTGCTATGGTTGCTCCCTAGTGTTTGCAATCTTTGCCGGTCCTCTTGTCACAATCATTTGGCTTCCCTAGGCCAGGACTGGTCAGTCCTATATCCCCCTTCCAAGCAGTAGTTTTTTAATTGTTACTGCTGTTGTTACTTTACATATGAAGAACTGAGACTTAAAAGGTTAATTAGAAACAGACAGATCAATGAGAAAATAGAGAAATTGAAGAACTATTAGACTAATTATATATAACAAACATACACAGAATACTTCAACAACAGAAGAAGAGCACACATGGAAGTCTCCAGAATAGACCACACATCAGGCACAAGACAAGTCTTAATAAATTCAAGAAAACTGAAATCTCACACAATATATTTTCTGATCACAATGAATCAAATCAAAATGCAGGATACTGATTACCAGAAGTTTGGAGGAAGAAAAGAGGAATTGTTAATGGGTATAGAGCTTTACAATTGCAAGCTGGGAATATCCTAGAGATCTGTTTTATATATTGTGTGTCTATTTAAGACTACAGCACTTGATCTGGGTTGTTTTTTTTCCAATCCAGAGCTCCCAGTGTAATTTTTAAAATATGAGTACATAGGTACTCTAAATACTTTCTTTTGCTGAATAGTGAGAACAATTGCATAAATCTTCAGCAACAAAATGCTAACAGCTAGTGTACTAAGTTGTTAGGACATTTCTTTCTAGTCACCACTGGATTTCTTTCACCATGGTTGCATCATGGTCCTCAGACTTTACTGATGATTTCTCAATGGCCTTCCAGCAAAGGTTCATGGGTCTCTAGCCCCATGGCTGTCTGAATTCATTTGGGTAAAGGATCTGCCAGATTTTTTAGAAAATTTAGTTTTCCATCTTTAAGAATTACAGTCAGAATGAATTGAATACATTTTGTTGTTTTGTCAGTAACAATTTTGTATTTTAGTATCACTGGGGAATATACTTCTTCCCTAAAGTTAATTTAGTTTTTTTTTTTTTTTTTTTTTTGTGGTTTTTTTGGGTCACTCCCAGCAGTGCTCAGGGGTTACTCCTGGCTCCATGCTCAGAAATTGCTCCTGGCAGGCACGAGGGACCATATGGGACGCTGGGATTCGAACCGATGACCTCTTGCATGAAAGGCAAACGCCTTACCTCCATGCTATCTCTCCAGCCCCAAGTTAATTTAGTTTTAAGAGAGAAAATTGTTCCTGTGTAGACATAAAACACATCTTGATCAATAAGAGTATTTCATATTTTTGGCAACAGAGATTGACTCAGAAGTAGTAAAAGGTCCAAGTTAGGCACTGAGACCCAATCCCAGAAGAATGATGCTATGAAGACAAAAGACCTCTCTCTGGAAAAGTTGAGATTTAAAGTTCTTGGGCAATAGGGAAAGAATAAAAAGTAAAATAAAGTTAATGAAGGAATAAAGAAAGGAGATGGAAAGGGACAAATAACACAAATTGAGTTTTGGTTCCAGTTATACATTGACTTTTAGGAAAGTAATCAATACCTTTTGTGACAATTTTAGTTTGCATTGCAAGTGAGAATTTTTATAGTCCTTACTGATGTTGCATGCTAGCAATGTTGAGCAGGAAAAAATTAAAAAAGATGAAAATGAATGTTAAAATAGAGAATAATTACCTTTCCAATACATCTTACACAGTAGAAGATTGTTTATTCAGACCACATTAAAATAAGTTAATCAAAATAAATTATGTCTTCAAAATAAAATAAAGCTTAAATTAAGCATAGTAATAAGTATAATAAACCTGACTTTCAATTTTGTGGGAATATTCAAATATTCTTTTCTGTTTATATATTAGGAAATGAGAGATATATTAAAATAGTTTAACCACTAAAGCTCAAAGATTTTTTTTTGGTGTCAGGGTAGTATTACAATAATTTCTTTTATTTTCATAAAACACATAGATGAGTGAGACTTTTATGTGTCTATTTCTCTCCCTCTGACTTATTTCATTCAGCATAATACATTCCATTACATTCATATATGGGGAAATTTCATGACTTCATCTCTCCTGATAGCTGCATAATATTCTGTTGTGCATATGTACCACAGTTTCTTTAGCCATTCATCTTGGTTGTTTCCAGAATCTGGCTATTGTAAATAGTGCTGCAATGAATGTAGGTGTGAGAAGGCATTTTTGTATTGTATTTTTGTGTTCCTAGGGTATATCCCTAGGGGTGGTATTGGTGGGTCATATAAGAGTTCAATTTCCGGTTTTTTGAGAAATCTCCATATTGTTTTTCATAAACGCTGGACTAGATGGCATTCTCACCAGCAGTGAATGAGAGCTCTTTTATCTCCACATCCTTGCCAGCACTGATTGCTTTTGTTCTTTGTGATGTGTGCCAGTCCCTGTGGCATAAGATGGTACCTCATTATTGTTTGACTTGCATCTCTCTGATGATTAGTGTTGTGGAGCATTTTTTCATGTGCCTTTTAGCCATTTGTATTTCTTCTTTGAGGAATTGTCTATTCATTTCTTCTCCCCATTTTTTATGATGTTATATGTTTATTTCTTGTTAAGTTCTGTCAGTAACTTGTATATCCTAGATATTAGCCCCTTATCTGATGGGTATTATTTTTTCCATTCTGTGGGTGGCTTTTGTATCTTAGGCACTATTTCCTTTGAAGTGCAGAAGCTTCTCAGCTTAATATAGTTACATTTGTTTTTCTCTGCTCTCACTTGTTTGGAGAGTGCTATTTCCTCCTTGAAGATGTCTTTAGTCTCAATGTCATGCAGTATCTGACCTACATGTTGTTCTATATACCTTATGGTTTTGGGTCTGATATCAAGGTCTTTAATCTATTTGGATTTGACCTTTGTGCATGGTGTTAGATGGAGGTCTGAGTTCACGTTTTTGCAAGTGGCTAACCAGTTGTACTAACAACACTTGTTGACGATGTTTTCCTGCTCCATTTTGCATTTTTCCCTTATCAAAGATTAATTGATTGTATATCTCAGAACATTCCCCAAATGTTCTATTTCACTGATCTGAGGGTCTGTCTTTATTCCAGTACCAGGCTGTTTTAATGACTATAGCTTTGTAACAAATTTTCAAGTTGGGGAAAGCAATGCCTCCCATATTCTTTTTCCTAAAGGTTGCTCTAGCTATTCGTGGACGTTTATTGTTCTAAATGAAGTTCAAAAGTGTTTATCCACTTCTTTGAAGAATGTCGTGGGTATCCTTAGAGGTATTGTATTAAATCTGTTAAATGCTTTGTGGAGCACTGCCATTTTAATTATGTTAATCCTCCCAATCCATGAGTGGGGTATGTGTCTCTATATCTATGTGTCCTCTTTTATTTCTTGAAGCAGGGTTTTGCAGTTTTCTTTGTATAAGGTCTTCACCTCTTTGGTTAAGTTGACTCCAAGGTATTTAAGTTTGTGTGACACTAAAGTGAATGGGATTGATTTTTTAATGTCCATTTCTTTTCTATCGTTATTGGTGTATAAGAAGGTCATTGATTTTTGCATATTAATTTTTTATCCAGCCACTTAGCTATATAACTCTATTGTCTCTAGAGACTTTTTGGTAGAGTCATTAGGGTTTTCTAAATATAGTATCATGTCGCCTGCAAACAGTGAGAGCTTTATTTCTTCCTTTCCTATCTGGATGCCCTTGACATCTTTTTCTTGCTTAATCATTATGGCGAGAAATTCCAGCACTATGTTGAATAGAAGTGGTGAGAGAGGGCATCCTTGTCTTGTATCAGATTTTATTTTATATTACTCTTTTTTTTTTGTAATTATTTGTTTTTTGGGCTGCACCTAGTGACGCTCAGGGGTTACTCCTGGCTATGTGCTCAGAAATCGCTTCTGTCTTAGGGAATCATATGCGATGTCAGGGATTGAACCAAGGTCTGACCTGGGTCAGCCGCATGCAAGGCAAACGCCTGACCACTGCACTATTGCTCTGCTATTGCTCTTCCCATTGTACCAGATTTTAGAGGAAAGGCTTTTAATTTATCTGCATTGATAATAATACTTACCATTGGCTTGTGGTAGATGGCCTTGACTATATTGATAAAAATTCCTTCTATTCCCATATTGATGAGGTTTTTTTTTTAATCAAGAATGGTGTTGGGGGCCTGGAGAGATAGCACAGCGGGCGTTTGCCTTGCAAGCAGCCGATTCAGGACCTAAGGTGGTTGGTTCGAATCCCGGTGTTCCATATGGTCCTCCGTGCCTGCCAGGAGCTATTTCTGAGCAGACAGCCAGGAGTAACCCCTGAGCACTGCCGGGTGTGACCCCCCCCCTCCCCGGAAAAAAAAAAGAATGGTGTTGGACCTTATCAAATGCTTTCTCTGCATCTATTGATGTGATCATATGGTTTTTATTTTTCTTTTTGTTGACATGGTGTATTATATTGATTGATATACATATGTTAAACTATCCTTGCATTCCTGGAATGAATCCTACTTGGTCGTGGTTATGACCTTCTTAATAAGACATTGGATCCTATTTGTCAGAATTTTGTTGAGGATGTTTGCATCCGTGTTTATCAGGGATATTGGTATGTAGTTTTCTTTTTTCTTTTTTGTGGCATCTCGGTCTGGTTTTGGTATCAAGGTGATGTTAGCTTCATAAAAAGTATTCAGATGTGTTTCTGATTCTTAGTTTTATAAAAAAGCCTGAAATATATTGGTTGAAGTTCCACTTGAATGGTTTGAAAGAATTCGTTAGTGAATCAATCTGGGCCTGGGCTTTTGTTTTTGGAAAGACTCTTGATTACTATTTTAATTTTGTCAGTAGTGATAGGTCTATTTAGATATACTAGATCATCCTGGTTTAACCATGGAAGATTATGAGTCCAAAATTTATCCATTTTTTCCAGGGACTCATGTTTTGTGGCATAGAGTTTCTCAAAGTAGTCTCTGATTATCCTTTGAATCTCTGCAGTATCTGTAGTGATCTCCCTCTTTTCATTTTTAGTCTGGTTTATTAAATTTCTCTTTGTGTGTTTTCTTTGTGAGTTTTGCTAGCGGTTTATCAATCTTGTTAATTTTTCAAAGAACCAACTTTTGCTTTTGTTTTTCAGATTTTTTTTTTATTTCTACTTCATTGATTTCTGCTCTAAGTTGTACCATCCCTGCCCCTGCAGGGACACCAAAAATGGGTTAATTTCTTAGAGGGAGTGTGGGTTTAAAACATAAAGTCAAAGAACA
This sequence comes from Suncus etruscus, assembly GCF_024139225.1. NCBI lineage: Eukaryota > Metazoa > Chordata > Mammalia > Eulipotyphla > Soricidae > Suncus > Suncus etruscus. The sequence goes on along the minus strand of NC_064849.1, from coordinate 139,599,363 downwards.
CACAGACAAAGAGACAAAGAAAGTAAGAACCAGCTAATTTATTGCAAAGGGAGCAGATCATTATATATCATACACGAGGGAAAGCAAACAAAGATATTGCAGAGTAAGCACTTTGTCTGAGCAACTTCTCAAGGCCTTTGGTTACACAGATAACAGCATACGTTTTTTTTCCCCCCACGACCCTCCAAGTCACCTAGCTACCTAATTAAAAATGGTCCCCTAACATAACTCCCCCCTAGTACCTGATTATATAGATAACAAAAATTGCTTTTCCCAATCCACGGATGTGTCTAAATTATGCACTGCCAAGTAAATATGTTTTCTCCCAAGGTTACTGGCTTCAGTGTTCCCTTTGGCTTGTAATAATGACTCACTTATTGATATGAGAAATAACCTTTTAGATTGACCTTAGTAAAGGCAGGCTGCATCCTTGTTCATGCCTCTTGAGAGATTGCTAGAGAATATTAGGCCTAAGTTCCCCACACGAAGCTTTGTTATTTCCTTCTGCCTACCTATTTTTGGTTACTCTTTTTGATCATTTTCTAATTTTATAAGCTGTGTCATTAGACTTTTTATATAGGCTGCTTCTTCCTTTCTGATGTGTGTTGGCAAAGCTATAATTTTTCCTTTGAGTACTGCTTTTGCTTTTTCCCATAAATTCTGATAATTTGTGTCTTCATTGTCATTTGTTTCCAGCAATGTTTTGATTTCCTCTTTGATTTCTTTGACCTACTGGCTGAAATAAGCTGTTTTATTTCCAGATGTTAAAGTCTTTTTTCTTTGTCTTTTTGGACTTCACTTCTAGTTTCAGTGCCTGAGAAATAGTCTGCACAATTTCTATCCTCTTGACTTTTTGGAGATGTTTTGTGGGCCAGCATGTGGTCTATCCTGGAGAATGACTCATGTTCATTGGAGAATAATGTCTATACATTTTTCTGGGGATGGAGTGCCCTATATATATCTACTAGTCCACTTTCTTCCATTTCTCTTTTCAGAGCTTTTATATTCTTGTTGGGCTTTAGCCTGGTTGACCTTCCAAGAGGTCACAGAGTAGTGTTGAAGTCTCACACTATTATTGTGTTGTTATAGATATTTTCTATCAGATTTGTCAACAATTGTATTAAATAATTTGTTGGTCCCTCATTGAGTTTATATAAGTTTAGGAGTGTGATTTCTTCCTGTTGTACATATCTTTATATTAGTAAAAATCTTCATCTTTGTACTTTATAACTTTTCTGAGGCTAAAGTTTATCTTATCTGATATTCATATGGCTACTTTTTTTTGGTTTTTGCTTTTTTAGTTCACACCTGATTGATGCTCAGGGGTTACTCCTGGCTAAGTGCTCAGAAATTGCCCCTGGCTTGGGGGGACCATATGGGATGCTGGGAAAATCGAACCATGGTCCTTCCTTGGCTAGCGCTTGCAAGGCAGACACCTTACCACTAGCACCACCTCGCCAGCCCCCAAATGGCTACTTTTATAGGAATTGTTTACTTTGATGATTTTCCTCCAGCGTTTGATTTTGAGTCTATTTTGTTATGAATATTCAGATGTGTTTCTTGTATGTAGCAAAATGTTAGATTCAACTTTTTGATCCATTTTGCCACTGTGTCTCTTACCAGGTGCATATAATCCAATTATATTGAGAAAAATAATTGTCATGGGATTTAGTGTCATCTTTGTGTATAAGTTTGGTGTGTCAGTATTTCTTGTCTTAAAATAGACCTTTCAGTTTTTTTAAGGCTTGTTTTGAGACTGTAAAGTTTCTGAGCTGTTGTTTATTCATAAATATGTATACTTCAAACCTGAAAGTGATTCTGGCTGGGTGCTATATTCTAGGTGAAGCATTTATTTCATTGAGTTCTGTCACTGTATCCCTGCACTTTTTCCTGGCCTTGAGGGTTTTTTGTGACAAGTCTGCTGTAAATCTTAAGGATACACCTTTGAATCTAATTTATTTTTTTGATCTTGCTGCTTTCAGTATTCTATCCCTATTTGTGGGGTTTGTCATTGTGACTAGGATATGTCTTGGGTGCTTTTCTTTGGGTCTCTTTTATCTGGTATTCTCTGGGCATGCAGGATTTGGTTGCATGACATCTTTAGCTCTGGGAGTTTTTTTGTATTGATGTCCTTAACTGTTGATTCTTCCTAGGGATTTTCTTCCTGGGTCTCTGACACTCCAATGGTTCTTATATTGTTTCTGTTGAATTTATCAAAGACTTCCATTTTTATCTGTTCATATTCTTTGAGTATTTTTTCTATTGTCAGATCATTTGCTTTAAGGTTCTTTTCCAATCTTTTTTGTTGTATGGAGTTGCTCTGTATCTCATCTTCAAGATCACTGATTTCCTACTCAGCTTCTCTTACTCTATTGGAGAAGCTCTCTATTGAGGTTTTCATTTTATCTACCAAGATTTTCAGTCCTCTTATTTCAGTGTGGAGTTTTCTGATTTCTGTCTTTGTGTTCTGTTCAGTTCAACCTATACTTCCTTTGAGTTCTACGAACAACCTCCATATTTCTTCTCTGAACTCCTTATCTGAGAGGATAACTAGGTGGCTGGATAAAAAAGGTGGCTTTTAAGGTTATCTGAGCTGCCATCTTCATTTTCTATGCCTGGTGTTGGTTTGCATTGTTTCCCCATTGTCACACTTGTTGTGCTTATTTTTCTACATGTTATGGTGGAAGATGCATGCAGCTGTGAAGCAAAGCAATTCCCAGGTCAGCTCCTTCTATCAGCTTCTGTGAGGGTTTCTGTGCTTGGGTTGGTCTCAAAGTCACAGCAATGATGTGCAATGGCTGCGGCGACCTTAAAAATATTTTTTTATGTGCAAAACATGCACACACAGTAAGACCACAATATGGACATTACAATTGTTTGAGTACTTCACACTGTCAATATCTATCATTTGTTCCTAGGATTTGCCCTTGAATTTTATACATTATCATTAACAAAATCTCCCTTAATTTTTATAGGTGTGTTTTTAATAAATGGATAGTTATATAGAAAAATTGAAAACTTCTATATTTGATGCTTTCTTAAAATTTATTATTCCCACAAATGACCTACATTTTCAAAGGCATGGAGATGCTGTGAGAATTACAATAACAGTAACAACACTGATTTCAAAGACAGTGAATATACAGTAGTCATATAGCATTATATGTTTCCTTCAATAACTGAAGTTAATAGAGACTTTTTATGTATATTATTTTAAATAGAAAGAATTCCTGGTATTGAAGCATTGAAAACTCCTGGTGAACAGATTTTGTGTTCTTTATTGTAAGCCAAAGACTCCAGTTGCTCACAGGGCTCACTCACTACCACATTTTAAGAAAGTTCAAAGTCATGCTTTTGGAAACAGACATCGTAAATTAAAGCCTTTTGCTTAAGAGGTCCCCTTTTTAGATTAAACCCTTTCTATGTATTTTAAATCTTCAAAAGATAAAACATTTCAGGTGCCTATAGGAGAAAATCTGCTGACTTCTACTGAAACCATTCAATGTTTACTAGATTAAGCTAATTATATTAGAAAGATAATACAATCCAATCTTCATCTTCAGAGAAGAATATATAAGATTCTGAATCAAGCAGTTTGGGGACTAAGTTTTGTCAGTTTTCCCTCAAATCTCTTTTAAAGGCGGGAAATTAACCCACAGATGACGCTCCACATATTCACCACAAGGATTAATATATTTTGTCAAATAACAATAGGAGCTGTTTGAGTTCACACTTTTCCTACTACTATTGCACTTAGCCTGTAGGGAAAAAAATTTGCCCTCCTTTACCTTCATCTGCAGGAGCTACTGAGACTAAAACTCCATTTATCTGGGATGAAAAGTGCAACAGTAAAATAGTGACAACATATTGAAGCTAAGATATTTAAAGTAGCAAACAATTTACAAAGTGATACTTTCCACATAATTCTGTTTTGTTTTGGGGTCACATTGGGTAGTATACAGGACTTACTCTTGTTTCTATGCTAAGGTCCACTCCAGGTGAGACTTGGAGGATCGTATGGGGTGCCAAAAATCAAACCCTATGTGCAAGAGAATTCCCTACCTGCTGTAAGATCATCTCCTGGCTAAAAGTCTATATTGTCTTTTTACATTAGCAATAAGAAAAAAAATGTACCTCTTCACAGAATTCAAAGAGCATGCACAAAGGTATTTTTTTTTGTTTTGGCAGGAAATTATAGAAACAGGGCTCAAACTGGTCTTGTTTTTCTTGCTATATTTTATTTCATGCCATTCATTACATGTATTATGATCATTGAAGATAACAAACCTATTATTTAGTATTAGTATTGATAAAAACTGAATATTTTGACTTATTTTAAGATTATCTCTACTTTACCACAAACTTTATTTTATATTTCAAAAGTTAATAGCCAATAAAATACCTTTGAAGATATCAGGATCAAGAAATAGCAGTATAATTGAATTGAATTTAACCTATCTGGACTCCGAGGACTTCAAGGGAAATCTTTGCTGTGCCTGTCTGTCTTTCCTGAATACTTAAAGCTCTCCTCAGAGGCCTAGGGAACGCACCCCCAAAGAACTGTACCATGAAGCTGCCCAGTGAGTGAGTGAGTAAAATCTGACTGTAGGGGTCGCCAGGAAGAGCTGAGCCCTCTGGCCTGCGGAGGCTCCGCCCTGCTGTGCCTTGACGATGAGGACCTCAAGGGAAATCTTTGCTGTGCCTGTCTGTCTTTCCTGACTACTGGAAGCTCTCCTCAGAGGCCTAGGGAACACACCACCAAAAAACTGTCACCTAGAGGCCACAGAAGAGTGCGGCCGCTCCACTTCGCTTCATGGCTGCGCACTCTTTCTAACCAATAAACCCCAAAACAACACGCAGAAAAAATCACACTACAAGCGTGACAATTGGGAAACCTTGCAGGCAAGCACCATGCACAGAGAATGAAGACCTAAAAAATTCCAACCATCTGATTAACCTCTCAGAAAAAGAGTTTACAATAGAAATTCTATTTTTCTCACAGCTAGCATTGTCATGATAGTTGTTGGTGTAGTTATTTCTCTAGCTGCAATTATCAATCTTTGTGATAAGCTTCATATCATGGCTGGTCCTTCCAGCCCTCATCTCTAGTGTCTCTGGGTATTATTATCATACTGTCTTTTAATTTTCTTAAATCTTTTAATTTTCTTAAATCTTATAGATGAGTGAGACTATTCTGTGTCACCTCTCTTCCTCTGATTCATTTCACTCAGCATAATAGTTTCCATTACCATCCATGTATAGGAAAATTTCAAGATTTCATATTTCCTGACAGCTGCATAGTATTCCATTGTGTTTATGTACTACAGTTCCTTTAGCCACTCATCTGTTGTCAGGCATCAATATTGTTTTATCCAGTCCTTAATCCCTCCATAACCCCAGCAAGCAAAGTTCCTGGAGTACCAAAAAAGGTATTGTGGCAGGAGTTTGCTCAATGGAGGTGTTTGAAGGAAGGACAACCCATACTTTACAGAGTTACTTTTTAGAGTCTAAGGGAAATTCATATTTAGAAAAATTGAAGATAAGCTTCTTTTGATAATGTTTTCTGACTTGTTATAGTAGGAGTATACATAAAAGGACATTTTGCTGGAAATTGAAGAGTATAGGTACTAATATGAATTTATTAGCTTTTGTTCCATGAATCTGGAAAAGTAATCAATTGTTTTGGACAATAATCTTCTAATTTGAAAAGATAATTGTGCCTTCTGCCTATTAACTTCTTGGGAAGAGAAAAAGAGTATATTTGAAAGTATTTTGAAAATTCAAAAACACAATAGAAGTTTATTATATTTTGTGACATCCAATTTCACAAATATAACTTGATTTTAAAATTGTAAGGACCCGGAACCTATTCTATTTTGAATCAAATTCTCAAGATGGCAATTATTTCTGTATGGTTAGAAATATTTACTATCGAGGGACTGGAGAGATAGCATGGAGGTAGAGCGTTGCCTTGCATGTAGTAGGACAGTGGTTCGAATCCCGGCATCCCATATGGTCCCCTGAGCCTGCCAGGAAGGATTTCTGAGCCTAGAGCCAGGAGTAACCCCTGAGTGTTGCCGGGTGTGACCCCCAAAAATATTTACTATTGAGAAAAATTCCTTCAAAATAATTTTATAATGAATTATTTTGGCAGAGAAAATTATTTCTTAAAACATTGTTTTAAATATTTGGTTGTACTCAGAATAGCTCAGTGAAGTAAAAAATAAAACTCGCAAACCTGAAAAACATTCATCCATACTAAGTGAGCATCAGATGACAAGACATTTCATTAATAGGAGTGTCACACTCATACTAAAACTAATATTAATAGGAAAAACATTGCAAACATATTAGAAAATGGGACAAGACATAGATGATGTGGCTGAAAATGTAGAGGATTGAATCACATCCCAGGGCCACCATCATGTCAACTTATTGATCAGCTTTATAGACTCACACTATTATTCTGTTCTGAGAAGAGATAGCAGTCAAGCCTCAAAATTCACCAGTCTCATGACTTAAAACTCTGGATCACCCTCAGGAGGGAAGCATCTTGATTTCTTCTTCAGTCACACTCACACGCAAGTGTTCTCAGAAGTTACACACCAAATCTGATGTAAATGAAAGTAGCAAAGAAGCTGTATAAGCTCAACAAATAAAAACAATACAGAAGGTACAACTAGCAACAAATATTAAACCTTCAGATAATGAGTTAAAAACCAGCTTGTGTGATATATTTAAAATATAATATATTTGCACAGAGTTTGTTATGAATTTTTCAATAAATCCTTACTTTTTAGTTATAACAAGCAATATATAGTAAATTACTTCGCGCCTCCCAAAGGGACAAGCTTGGAGGTTGGTGGACAAGAAATCAATGGTAGAAGAAATGTTATGCATTATGAACTGTATTATGAACAACATTGTAAATCATGATGTTTAGATAAAGTAAATTTTTAAAAAGAAAATGTAGAATATTTAGGATTTCCAAGTTCTATAGAACGTTGAACAGAACTGGGCTTATAAATGTGAGCTTATCCTTTAATATCCTATAATCATTACATTCCTAGGAACTTTGACATAGAGATCACATGTTTTATTTATTGCACATATATAATTTTTATTAAGACTTTTAAATAAAGTCCTTATATTTTTAGATTTTAATCTCTTCTAACAAAATAGTAATAAACAGAATGTTTTAAACAAGGGAGCTACAGATACTTTGGACTGTTAAAAATAATTACCCATCTTCGAAAGTATATTTTCAAATGTCTTGTGGGTTAATTTTATGTTTTACATGTCAACAGAAAGAAAGAGACCTATGGACTTCTTCTGTTCTTTGAAGACCCACAGTTATCACTCTTTCTTTGACATGTAGTCATTATGTTATTTATGAAAGTCAACTGTAACTCCATAGGAGGTGTCCAAGAAATTTCAAGGTAAAGTATAAAAGCGTATTCCTTAGGAAATTATCTCAAAAGCATGCAATTTACTAACCCCTAGAGATTTCATCCTGTAAATAGCTCTGAGAGAGCTCTCCTTATGTTAATTACAACTGAAACTGGACTGCAGTATATCTGGAAAGCAGTTTAAAATTACAAAATTTCTTTCTTACCAAGGCACATATATTTGATTCATTTATAACTCTTACACTATATATTCTTATATATACATAGTATAATAGCGTTACCTTCAAATTTCTAATCAAATGCATTTAGTCCATGTCATTTTACAGATGCCTGCTGAGAATATTGGGCAGAGAACTGTAAAAAAAAACATAAAAATATGCATTTTTCTCTAACTTATATAGATCTTTGCAACATCTAGTCATTAATGTTTATGCTGAATATAATCAAATATTATATTAATATTTATATTAATCATATAAATAAAATAAAAGTAATAAGTATAATAGATATTTATATTAATATAAATAATTCATGGTTAAAATATTATTTATTGAGGCCAGAGAGATAGTATAGCTAGTAGGGTATGTTGGATTGATACTTAGCATCCCAGAAGGTCCCTTGAGCACCTCCAGTAGTAATACCTGAGTGCAGAGCCAGGAGTAACCTCTGAGCCTTGCTGGGTATGGCCCTAAAACAAAAAATAAAACAACAAAAGTTAATTTACTCCCTGCAATCTAAACTTTGTCAACTTAAAACTTTGATCTATTATCACTTTAATGAAACAGATAGATGCCTTTTCTCAAGCTCTTGCTCTCAGAAAAGATTGCAAATACCATGATGGGGCCAGAAAGAAGCTGATCACAAAGTTCACAAAGAAGAAATCTACTAAAACTAATGACAGTTCTCTCTGTGCTTGTGGATTCATTGTAGTTAAAGGACATGAAGTGTATTCATTCCTACATTTATGACTTTTGTCTCTTTTGCCTACCCTTTTGCCAACAAAGAAATAGATATAGTCCTAAGGTTAGAGCTCTGCTAAAAACTAACTTTGGGTGACAAGAGTTGAGGTGAAAAAGTCTCCCTCCACATAGCTAGACAGTTTGCAGGTTGTTAATATTAATATATATTTTTTATTCCTAGATGACTTTTTTTTTTGTCTTTATACACTGAAATACTTTCAGGTTAGATGTAAATACAAATGCATTACTACTTGACAGGCCTGTCAGTCTTCAATTTTAAATGCGTTTTTGGCACTTAAAGATTTCAAAATTCATAATCAGGTCTGTTTTTACTTTAAAATATAAAATCCTTTTATAGCTCTTTCTAGTTTTTCAGGGGAGACTTCTGATAATGAAGTCTGAGATTGTTGGTTAAGCTTAGAACTTAGAAAGTCTCTAACAATGGGCACTAAACTGCTGTGAAAGAGATTATTTCTATTCAGGAAATAGTCCCACAAAGAATAAGTATCAATAAGGTTTTAGCATGTCCCAAGTTAGACTGTACTTATTTCCTCCCCAGCTTCTGTGGATCTGAAACAGTTGTCTAGCACACTAAATCTCTCCAATCTGCAGAGACTCTGTCTCATGGTGAGTAAATGAGCATGATATATATTTACAATTCAGAACCGTTTTTTTTTAACGGAAGAAAAGCTGAAAAGCTTTGTGTATAAAAACTGCAGTAATGTTACAAGTTGCTACACGGCATTTATTTACATAAGTCTTTCCTTGTTATTTTCCTCTTTCTTATCTTGCTAATATTTATTTTGACTCTTCAGCAAGTGACTGACTTCATTTAGGATGAGAACAAGGCTGAAGGAATGGTGCCACCCAGGTAGCTTTTAATAATAAAACTGGAGAGTGTTTGGTTCTTATTCCTTTCATTCTTTCCCATTGCCATATTATGAACAGTATCAAGCATTTAAATGATTTGAGCCAAGTAGTTGCAAGTTTCCAAGTCAGTTCTTAGGTGTTCACCAAATAAATTGCATTTGTAAATATCTTATTATCTTTTCCAAACATTCTAATATATGAAATTAGATTTGACAGTCTGGTCAGGAATAACTTGAAGCAGTTCACCTGGATCAAGAGACTTTTGAAGAGAGACAAAGCAAAATTGCCCCTGATAATTTTCTTCAGCTGTTATAAAATCCAAATCTGATTCTTATCAAACAGTTGGAGCCTGAAGTTGGCTTTATATTAAATTGTCTATTTATACAAGTAGAAAAAAAGAATTCAGAATGCTCTCATTGGTATATATTATTTTGTTGGTATTAATCTGTGGTTTTCAAAAAGTAGATTTTGGATTGGTTTTATGAAGAAACCTGTTAGAAGTAAAAAAATCCTTGAACTCCCTCAGTCCTACTGAATCAGAAAACCTAGGAGTGGGACCCAACACTCTATTTTAATATCCCTCTTTGCAATCCTGATGACTATCACTGATATAGAAAATTATATAGAATTCCCTGGGCCAGAGATATGGTACAAATGTAAAAGAGCTTGTTTCCATGCACCACAACAATGTTGGACCCCCAGTACCATATGAGTGCTGCCATGATTGACCCATAAGTATTAAGTCAAACATAAACCCTGAGCACTGCTGAGTATGACCCACTCCCCACCCAACAGAAGCAAACTAAGAATTTATCTCTGTGTTTCAATCTTATGGATAATTTCCAGCAACAAGATTAAAAGTCTGAATATAATCTTTCTAGTCATTTTAATAAAATGTATTAAACATCACAGAAATATAAAATGAAATTTAGGAAGTCAGATCAAGAATATTTGTTACCTAGTTAAACCAGAATTTTTATTAATGGTATTACAATATCATTACATTTCTTTCGTTCAACTTGTTGAGGCATTGAAGGAAAATAGTGACTATGACTGAAACCAAAATAAGTAATGTATCTACATTTAATACTTAAATTTATATTTTACTTTGTTCTATATTCTCTACATAATATTGCTGGACTTCATGTTTGTTGCTTGTCTTTGTCAATAGCCTCCCTCATTATCCCAATTAAAGATGAGGAGAGAATTAACATACATATGAATTAACAAACATATGTTCTAAAAATAAGTATTAAAAAGTCACTTTATTAAAAACTCCTAGAATTTTCTGTGTGAATAAAACAAAGACATCTACAAGGAACACACTATTATTGCAAAAATAGTGATAAGTGGGGAAAGGCTGACTCATGTTTTTTTTTAATGAAAGACTGCTTTGGAGTTACATTGTCCACAGAGAATTATGGTTTAGAAGTCCAAGAAGAAATGAGGAATCAATAAAGCAAATAATGGAAAAATTACATATAAAATATAAAAATTACATATAAATTTCAATAAGAATAAAACCAGCAATTTTAATGGAAAATAAAACATGTATAGCATAGTAGTATACATTTTGTCACTGGAAATTTGTCTATTTATACTCAATCCATTTCTCCTACACTTCTTTTTATGTCTCTGGTAACCACCAATCTGTTCTTTGTTTCTATAATTCTGGGTTTGCTTAGATTTCATAAATAAGGATTACATTGTATATCTTCTCTTTGATATACGTGTAATGTATCACATAGTATATCTTTTACTCTGCTCCCCTATACATAGCTTCTCTGAATTTCTAGTACTCTTAGAATAATGCCCTTTATGGTGTAAGGGGTCTCAAACTCATGGCCTGCAAATGGCCCTCCGTACAACATTTTGTGGCCCTGCCCTAGAGGAATCTTATTTTGTTTTGTTTTGTTTTAGTTGTTTGGGTCACACATCCCAATGTTCAAGGCTTACTACTGACTTTGCACTCAAGGATCACCCCGACTTTGCCTCCTGTGACCTCCAGGTAAATTGAGTTTGAGACCCCTGTAACCCAACAACAATCATTTTTGTAATTAAAGTGTTTAAATAAAGATATTTAAAAAGTGAATAATGCCCTTTAGATTAATCAATATTGCAAATGGCAAGAGTTTTTTTTTATGGATGAGTAAAATTTGCTTGTATTTATTTTTATCTCTCTGATTCTACACAATCTCTTTATTCATTAATTCATTGATGAATACTTATGTTGGTATATATTATGCTGCAGAATGTATGGTAATATATATATATATATATATATATTTCAGTTAATGTTTTTATATTCTTTGAGTAACTACCCAGAAGTAGAGTACCTGGATCATTTAGCATTTTTATTCTTAATCATTTTTTGGGGGGAGGAGCCACACCCAGTGAGGCTTGGGCACTACTCCTGGCTATGGTCTAAGAAATTGCTTCTGGCTTGGGGGAACATATGGGATGCTGGGGAATCGAACTGCCTGCCCTCCTAGGCTAGTGCTTGCAAGGCAGATGCCTTACCTCTTGCACTACCACTCCGGCCCCTATTCTTAATCTTTTGATAAATCTACTCAGTGTTCAATAGTAGCTTCACCAATTTACACAAACACTAATAGTTTACAGGATTTTTCTTCTCTCTGTATCGTCATCATATTTATTGTTTTGTTATTCCTTTTGCTTTTGGTTTTATTATTCTTTTGTACATATAAAGCTGTGCTCAATACTGACTCCTGGCTCTGTTCTCAGGACAGTCCTGGAATGCTGGATATATAGGATCAAAGTTGGGCCAGCAGCATGTATGACAAATGGCTAATCTGTTATAATATCTTTTCAGTCTTATCTCTGGTCTTTTTTAACCAGTAAAATGTAGTAACTTCTAATTTTGATTGCACTTATGATGAATTAGTGATGCTGAGCATCTTTTTTTTTTCTAGTTGCTGGTTAATTGTCTTTTTAGGAAAAGTAACTATGTGTCTTCTACCCATTGCATTATTTATAATTTTGGTTTTGAGATCTGTGGACTTTCTTTCTCCCTTTTTATCTATCTATATACATCTATGTATAACTATATATCTATGTATATCTATATACATATATGTATAACCTATATTATATAATTGGAATTTTTTGTTATATTTGATAGGCTGCCTTTCATTTTTGGTGATTTACTTTGCTCTGAAGAAGCTTATCAGTTGAGGTAGTCCAATTAGTTCAGCTCAACATTTTATGTGGCATTTTAATGTGGATCTACAAGGGTAAGTATTGTATGCTTGTGCTTCGAAAGAACTCCATTATTACAGCATTTGGGTTTAAGTACTTTTGGTCATGGGTGCCAACCATTTAAGGCAAATACAAATGGAAAGGACATCTGTCTAAGCAAAGAACATTTATAAGACTGATTTAGATCAAGACTAGAAATGACAATTTATGTTAGTAGTTAGGATGTGGGTATGTAGGATAGGATAGTAGTTTAGAGTTTGGAATTAGATAAGTGATAAATAACAGTCATAATATGAAATGCCTCATAAACTAGGTAAAGGAATTACTTATGTCACCAAATTAGTAGTGAAGTAATTGATGTAACATGTAATTGATATAATAAGTCCTTACAAAAGATCGTTCTGGTTACAGTGTGGAAAGACCAAGAATAGAATCTTGAGGAGATTAATTAGGGGAATATTTTGTATTTGAGATGAAAGCTACTGATAGAAAATATAAACTCAATTAAAATCTCTTTAGTAAGTAAATCGTAAGTTATGACAGATTGGGGTATCTGGAGAAGAGTGAGTGAGTTGGGGAAAGGATGAAAGGAGATTGAGATGTTTCATGGACCAGACAATGACACATTTCTAAACAAGAAGATAGAGTTTAGATTTTATTTTAAATGCAACAGAAACTTATTGTAGGATTTTGAACAAGAGAAAAACAATGTTGCTTATATTTTTGAAAAGACAATTTTAATGATTTTTTGTTTGGAGATTAGATTGTAAGGGGGCACTAGTAATAGCTCAATGCTATTTTCATTTGTCAGACCTCTACAAGTAACTTTAAGAAACAAGCCACTTTAAGAAAAACCTTCAAAATACCAGTTACCAGGGCCGGAGCAGTAGCGCAGTGTTAAGGCGCTTGTCTTGCACCAGGCTGACTCAGGACAGACATCGGTTTGAGCTCTGGCGTCCCATATGGTCCCCCAAGCCAGGAGTGATTTCTGAGCACATAGCCAGGAGTAAACCCCGAGCGTCACCTGCTGTATCCCAAACACACACACACACACACACACACACACACACACACACACACACACACACACACACACACACACACACACACACACACAAATACTGGCTTTGCGTCTTTCCATTTAGGAGGTAACAGAAAATTAATTTTTTTGAATTGTAGTACATAATTAGAGGAATAGAACACAGCAAAATATAAAATAAGTGGACATACTGCCATGTATCCTGATACCTTGAAATGATATGATTTCTCTGCCAAACTCATCTATGCTATCAGCTTGTGGGGTGGGTTGACACAACCTGACAGGTTAAGTAACTACTTTTCTTTCAAGTTGCAACTACTGAAGCTATTGAGTCATTTGGTTTTGAAAGGCAATTTATCCTCTTCAGTGTCTTATACCGTGAAAGACATAGGGCCTATCATGGAAGCCAAGGTCTTCCAGGCATCCCATCTGGAACTCATTGCTAAGTAACTGCCCAGCTTCCCCTGTATAAACACTGCCTTTCTTCCCTTCATCTTTCTTTCTGATGTTAAATGCAAAATGTTGGTGAGAAATCTAATTTTGATAATCAAGAAATATTTACTTGAAAAATTTAGATCACATAAAGCCGAAAAACCCAAACAAAAGGCTTTTTATTTGACTAATCTCAAAGGTTTCCTTTTCTCTTTTTCTTTTCTTTCTTTCTTTCTTTCTTTCTTTCTTTCTTTCTTTCTTTCTTTCTTTCTTTCTTTCTTTCTTTCTTTCTTTCTTTCTTTCTTTCTTTCTTTCTTTCTTTCTTTCTTTCTTTCTTTCTTTCTTTCTTTCTTTCTTTCTTTCTTTCTTTCTTTTTCTTTCTTTCTTTCTTTCTTTCTTTCTTTCTTTCTTTCTTTCTCTCTTTCTTTCTTTCTCTCTCTCTTTCTTTCTCTCTCTCTCTCTCTTTCTTTCTTTCTTTCTTTCTTTCTTTCTTTCTTTCTTTCTTTCTTTCTTTCTTTCTTTCTTTCTCTCTCTTTCTTTCTTTTTCTTTCTTTCTTTCTTTCTTCTTTTTCTTTCTTTCTTTCTTCTTTTATCTTTCTTTCTTTTTCTTTCTTTCTTTCTTTCTTTCTTTCTTTCTTTCTTTCTTTCTTTATTTCTTTCTTTCTTTCTTTCTTTCTTTCTTTCTTTCTTTCTTTCTTTCTTTCTTTCTTCCTTCCTTCCTTCCTTCCTTCCTTCCTTCCTTCCTTCCTTCCTTCCTTCCTTCCTTCCTTCTTTCTTTCTTTTCGTTTTTCCTCAGATGGGAAAAATATAAAATATGAACAGACTTTACACTTGTTCTCTAAACACTTAAAATTTCTTTAATTCACAGTAAAATGTCATAGGCTTTTGAGGTAAGGCATATGTACATTCAAAGGAAAATCAAGTTTTCAAATATTATCTCTTGACAAAGCAATTGTTCTTTTGAAGTGATGGTGGTCATAAGCAGTTTCATTTTCAGACATAATCACCTGGTGCTGGGAGAGTTCAGTTTCTTTGATAAGGTAATCTGTTAGACATTTTTAACCTTTTTTTTTTTTTTTACATATATACAGAGACCTGAAGGCATTTCTGTTTTCAATAAACTACACGACAAGGAGGAATATATCTATGTTCCACAATAATTTAGCACTTATACCAGCTAAGAAGTAATGATTTCATTGAAAAAAGACTAGATAGTAAAAAAAAAGAAAAAAGTAAAAAGAAAAAAGACTAGATGGTATTATTAAGAAGGGTTATGATTATCTTTTGTAATTGTCCTTTGGGGCAATCTCAATGCATGAGTACTTGGGCTTTTTAGCTATATTCTTAGGAGTGACCCATGGTGCTCAAGGCACCATATGTGATCCTGTTATTTTTTTGATTTGTTTTGTTGGGGGGGACCACACCCAGAAGTACTCAGGGATTCTTCTTGGCTCTGCATTCAGAAATTACTTCTGTCGGGGGCTGGAACGATAGCACTGTGGTAGGGCATTTGCCTTGCGTGCAGATGACCCGGGAAGAACCCTGGTTTGAATCCCCAGCATCCCCCAGCATCCCATATAGTCCCCCCGAAGCTGCCAGGAGCGATCTCTGAGTGCAGAGTCAGGAGTAGTCTCTGATCATCACTGAGTGTGTCCCATTCCCAAATACTCCTGTCAGGCTCCGGGAACCATATAGGATGCTCAGATAGAACTTAGAAACACCCTATCCTCTATGCTATAACTCTGGCCTCAATGCTGTGTTTTTTTGAAACAAGGTCAACACATGCAAGACAAGTGCCTGACACCGTATATTATCTCTCCAGCCCAGAGAGCAGGGAGTTTTGAGCACCCACTAAGGGTAATTTACTATCGTTAGAGTTTGTACAGGTACTGATCAATAATTCTCCAAAGCAAAACTTTGAAATATACGATACTATTCTCCAAGTTTCATAGAAGTAAAATTTCAATGAGATTAGCAGAACTGAACATGGTTCAGCTGCTCAACAAAGAATTAAAGTATGTTGCATAAATTTAGCCAGAGTCAATGTCTAAGCTGAGAAATATTCTTGGAAAATCTGACTTCACCACAATTTAATATTGTCTGTCAAAAATTGCCCAATGAAGATATGGATTCTGAGAATCTATTTCCACTTATACAAATACAATTACATCCATCAAATATCCATTTTCCTAGCTTTAAAATAATTTTCATTCAAATGTTGGAAACTGTAGAGCAAGTATTTTCCTGATTTTTTCCTGTTTAATTTTCGGAATTGATTTAATGACCTGTTCTTTCCCCCTTTAAGTTTATCATTTATTTCTAACTTATCAGAAAGAACATTTGTGACAAGTTAAATTTTATTGCTATAGTCTGATTAATATTATCCCAACTTCCCATTCCTGTAGCTTTAGAATATTCCAAGAATTTTTTGTGACTCCACTCCTGGGAATTTATCCTAAGAATAAAAAAACACAAATCTGAAAGGATATATGTATGCCTTTGTTCATGGTTGTATTATTCATAGTAACCATGGTCTGGAAACAAACCAGGTGTCTAACAAAGGTAGATAAAATGATTGTAGTATAGTCATACAGAGGAGTAAATACTACACAACTATGGAAAGAAATGAGTCCTTGAAGTGTGTTGTGACTTAAATAAATAGGGGAAAGCCACGCTAAGTGAATACAAACACCAAATGATCTCACTAATTTGTGAAGTATAAAAAAACAAAGCAAGGGATTTGATCATTTCTATTAGAAAAAATACCTTAACTCAAGTCAAGAGGAATTTTGAGTCTCGAGTCAAGAGCATGGTGAAGCAGCACTCCCAGTATAAAATAATAATTTTAGCACTATAACAAATAATGATAATTTAGTTAAAACAGATTTGAGGAACTGGAGCGATGGTGCAAGAGGTAGGGCATCTGTCTGGCATGTGCTAGCCTATGATGAACCATGGTTCGATCCCCCAGCATCTCATATGGTCCCCAAGCCAGGAGCAATTTCTGAGTGCATTAGCCAGGAGTGACTCCTGTGCGTTACAGGGTGTGGCCCCAAAACAAAAACAAAAACAAAAAACAAAGAAGAATCACTTAAGGATGGAGACATAATAATTAGTCAAATATATTTATTTCCAATATCTTATTTTTCAATATAGACTTAAAATGTAGACAGTTAAATATACATAGGGAAAGTATTACTTTATGGAGACTATATGTTATAGTGTAAATAACTTTGAAAACTATTCTGCTTTTTAATGTACACAGTTAAATATACTAGGAAGAATATTACCTTATAGATACTATATGACATAGTCTAAATAACTTTGAAAACTATTCTTTCTGTTTTTTCAAAGAAGATTTTATAAGAATACTTCTAGAGACTGGATATCATTTATTCATAAAAAGATTTAGTATCATTGAGTGACTTCAAAAAGCTCTGCAAAATATTATGCTAGTATTATTTAGAATACTGAGAACAAATGAGTAAACAAATCAATCTGGAGAAATTAACCATATTTATTCATAAGTACTTAAGGCACTTCTATTTAAACCTATTATTATGTATAATCATCTTTCCAGGTCACTAAGTGACACAACATATATTTAAATAGATGTTACATTTCATGATATAAATGCACTATAATTTTTCAACCAATAAAACACTTTTATATTATGCCAATTTTCCATTATAAACAATTTTTATGTGACAAACCTTTATGTACATATGGTTATTTTCTTAGATAAATTCCTAGAAACTGTTAGGTACTTACCTTCATCTTTTATGATCTTTACATGAATATTTTTGACTTAAAATAAAGGTTTTCTTCCTAATTAGCAACATTAAAAGTTGTTGTTTACATAAATATAATTTTTATTTAAAAATGTATATTTGTAACTGCTTAGCAATTGGATTATAAAACAACTAGCCACCCAAGTATCATTTTATTTGTGTCTATTAAACTATTTGTAGACTTGGCTTTTTTCAGTTTCACATTTATTAATTATATTTCTGCTTCTTTAGATTGTTCTGTGTATATTCATGTTCTTTGTACAGTTTCAGTCAACTAATTTTATAATACTTAACTTTTGCTATCTATACATTTTATTTGTTTTCCAATGTTTATGGTTTGATTAGACTTTTTAAAGATTTAGGTAATGTACACAATCATATTTACTTTTAGTTTTCTAAGAATGGGTCAATATAATCCAATATTATATATTTAAATTTGTTTTAGTAATTTTTTAATGGTGCATATCAAGTGGTACTCAAGGGCTCATTTCTCATTCTGCATACAAGAATTACTGCTAGCAGGGTTTAGGGGATTGTATGGGTTACAGGGATCACACCTGGATTAGCTACATGCATGTTAACTGCCCTAATTTCCATACTCTCTCTCCTGACCCTAAGTCTAGTAGTTTTTTGGTTTCATATTTTGCACCTCTAAGCTACAGTGATTTATTTTTTCAAAAATTGTGGGTAAGCATCTAACTGTACATTCTCAACTGACCTGCTGTGTGTTTTAGTATAGTTATTGACTAGTTAATATTATTTTACTAATTTTAAATATTACCTTTATCAAACATTAAATTATTATTTTTTTCTTTTTGGGGTCACACCCAGAACTCAGGGGTTACTCCTGGCTCTGCACTCAGAAAAGACTCCTAACAGGATCAGGAAACTATATGGGATGCTGAGAATCCAACTAGTGTCTGTACATGGTTGGCCGCCTGCATTGTACTATCATTCCAGCCTCTAGCATTAAATTCTTAATTAAACAACCAAGTTTTATTGGGTATTTTAACTTGATCTGTCTTAAATTTTTAACTAACCAATTTGATCCATAAGAGTTTAAGTTGCGTATATCTATTTTACAGTTAACCATCTTCTTATAATTGTGAAGTTATTTTCTTAAATAAACATTTAATTTTTCCCACATTATAGTTGTTACAGTACTGTCATTCTATTCTTTGTTACTTAAATAATTTTAAATAATAATGGTTAACATTCTTTATCTTATTAAATATTTAATGATATACTAGTAATTTTTAGATAGCAATGACAATTTGTTTGAGACAGCCTTTTGACATGTTGAGTGAAATATATTTGTCTTGCCTTTATCAAAAGTTTTGCTTTAAACTGTAGTATTCCACCAACTATCTAGTTTCTATCAAGGAGATCTCATTTTTATTTTTAAATGGTGGAACTATTTGTTTAAAAATATACTTTTACCTAATTCATTTCCTTTCTTATACATAGTGTATGTGTTGTGGCATCTGATTTACAACTATTTGTTTATAAATTTTGTGCCTAGAAATAACTGAGGTAAATTCTAACTTTTCTTGTTTTGTTTTTTTTCAGGTTTAGTCTCATTCTAATTAAGCAATAATTTTTAGGTCATCTTAGATATTTGCAAAGAGGGGCCAGAAAGGTAGGGCGTTTGCCTTGCATGCGGCTGACCCAGGACCAACCCAGGTTCAATCCCTGGCATCCCATATGGTCCCCCAAGCCAGGAACAATTTCTGAGCAGAGATCCAGGAGTAAGCCTTGAGCACCACTGGTGTGGCCCCAAATAACAAACAAAAAAAAACAAACAAAAAAAGATCATTACAAATAACTTTTCAACTTTTCAGTTTTTACAAATATTTTACACATTTTTAGAAAATCTTAGTTTCTAATAATATGAGTTTCTTGTATATTTTAAATATATTAAGCATATATACCAAGCCCTTAAGAAGTGGAGAAAAAGCCAGTTTATTCACTTGAGACTAAAAGAAAAATAAGGAAATGGAACCAACTAATTCATTCTCTTTTTTCTCACATGATTTGGGGCTAGGGGAATTATAATTTTCTCCAGAATGTGATATTAAAGACATATCTTTCAAAGCACCTTAACTTGAAATGCATAAAGTCATCTTTTATTTATGACATATTAAAAAATTTATTTCCTGTGTGAGTATATGCCACTAAGACCTCACATTGTTTTCAAGAGGAGAAAATCCACAAAAATACTCTAAAGTAACAGAAAAAACTACATTATTTTGTTATTTTGGGGGGCAGAAGTGGTGGCATAGAGTTAAGATCACACATGGAGATACCTGTGGACTTTAAGGTTACTTCCACTGGAGCGTAAGGGATCAGGTAGGGCTGAAGATTTAACCTAAACTGGGCCTACATGCATGAAAATGCCTTAACACTTTTATATTTGATGGCCCCCGTCCAATTAAATACTTTTAATCCTCTTATTTACATGTCTATTAAAAATAAAATTCAAGTCCTGAGGCTAAATAACTATAAAACCTTAAATTTCTATACAATTAATGTCATGTGGAAACAACTTAGGCTCTAGGGAACTAGACACCGACCGTCCAGCCTTGACTCCTGGATCCCAGACACAGAAACGACAGAGTTCTCCACGGGCATTTACAATGCTGCTCTGACACCAACATGCTCCAGTTCTAAGTTGATAACCTGACGAGGAAATGGGAACAACTTGATCTAAGAGCAAGTTGTCCTTCCTCATCAGCTATCGATAGGACAAAACGAGAAAACATGCCACCCTTTGATCTGTGCCAAAGCCAAAATCACTATATACAGATGACTGGTTGTTGCAACCAAGACTGGACAGTACGCATCCAGGGACCACTACCACCACCACCACCACCACCACCACCACCACCACCACCACCACCACCACCACCACCACCACCACCACCACCACTACCACCACCACCACCACCAGCAGCAACAAAAAACTCCAGCCTAGCTTCTGGTCTACAATCTGTTCAACAAACAAGATCTCAAATTCCAGAGGTCTGACTGAGACAACCACAACTGAATGGGCCTTCGGAAACATAATGATAGACTTTATTCCAGGCTCCATCCTAGGAGCAACATAATGACCAAGACCACCAACTACAGAAAATGGATTAAAACGACACTGAAGAAGCATAACTGCTAGAACCACAAAGAAAGACTTCATAAGCTCCATTCCTTGAGCTGCACAGCCACCAAGATCTCTAGATACAGAGGTCTGACTTTACCATCCATGACAAAGCAGAAATCTTCCATACACCATGAAAGCAACAAAGGGGGAGTAAATGATCATGCAAGGAGTCTATAGTTAATCCCATGACAGTATACTTCAGGGGTGGAGAAACCCTCTATCTCCTAGGCCAAGGGAATTCCCTCTATAATATCCCCAATAGTTACTGTGCCTATGCAGGGAGAAAAAGAAAAGGGAAAAAAAAAGCACAAAACAATCATTTTTCCACATATTTATTTATCGATTGATCGATTTTTTTGACGTCTTTATTTTGGTGTAGAGATTGAAGTTGATGTCTCCAATATTATTTTATTTTATTTTATCTTATCTTTTTCTTTCTTTTTACACTCGAGCATGCTTTGATTTCAGAACAGAGACTATTGTGTGGTGCTTGTCTTTATTGCTGTAGTGCTAACTGGTTATTTAATTTGATATTTCTTTCTGTATTGTTGTGGTGTTTCAATTACCGTTTTCACATTCTCTCTCAAACTGAGGTTGGAAGCCTCTAGAGGGACTCTGCCCATTTTCAATGTATTTGACTTCTTTTTTTTTTCTCTTATTTTGTACCCCAATCTATTGCTTTTCTTTCCTTCAAACAAAACCACATAACTCAATTTATCTAGCTCTGCCTCTTAAATAGAGGGGGAATCAAGGAGGGTTCCAGGACCAAACAGATATATGATCACTAATAGTAAGCCAGACAAAGAGAGGTCCACCTACTCTAGCAGCCCCGGGGTGTGATGGTGGGGTATATGATTTGTAGAAAGGGAACTGGGATGGGGGAGGACATATTTGGTGATGGGTATTTCCCTGATTCAATGTTAATAAGTACCTAAAATACTACTGTGAAAGATATATAAGCCATTATAAAAAAATTTGTGTTTTAATCAGAAACTTTCTTTGACTTACATATATTATAATATATTAATTATATTATATGTTATGTTATGTTACTATATTATGTTATGTTAGTTTACCTCATTATGTTAATCAATTTTGTCTCTTGAATAAATTCTTACAATAAAAATGATGAAATATAAAAAAATTTCTATACAATTATACTTAATATAATATAATTGAATTTATTTTTTTTAAGTTGTAAAAATTGTTTAAGGGAAGGAAGTGACAAACAGTGAGCACAGGGACTAAGGTTAAATTTCCATCTATAAAAAATTTTTTTTTCATCTGTGCTGATGCCTAATTCTATCAAGCAGACCAGCTTTTATCATTTTTACATGCTAAACTTTGTAATATTTAGTTGAAGAAAAAATGTAAGTAATCTACTTTTGAAATATTTGTATTTAAGGAATTCTGGTCATGTGACTCAACTGATAACCCTTCTGAGCATCACCAGAGCCCAAATTAACAACGATTATCTAGGGAAAACAATCGAATGATAGAATTGACTTTCCTCTAAAGCAAAACAACAATCTGTTACGTCATGGAAAATATAAGGTGTTTTAGAATTATAGAGAACTCAATTACCCATGAAGGGGGCTGGAGAGATAGTATAGCAGATTGGACGCTTGTTATGCACTCAGTTGACCTTGGTTGTCCCTGGAATCTCAAATGGTCACTTGAGCACAACCAGGAGTAATTCCTGACCACACATCTAGGAGTATTGGCTGATGTGGCCCCAAAGTATGAAACCAAACCAAACCAAAAAAAAAAAAATAATAATTATCACTGTACTGCTTTTGTTGGGTAAAACCTGGGAAGAGTAAATGGGGATGAAATCTGATTTCTTCCAATGGCAGACAGGTGAGAAAACATTTTTTTCACCCTCTCTAGTCAATAAATAGCTTTAGATCCAAGGGCTGAAGGAACTCTTGAGAGGTTGCAGCACTGAGATTTACTTTTAGAGCAGTACAACATGTAGAGAGGGGTATGTTACTCAGGTTAAGTGGGCTGAAGAAAGATGGAAGACACTATCCAAAATGAGCCATGCAGGGTGTCCAGAAACCTGGAAGCTGTTTTTTTTTTAGCCTTTGGGGAAAGCAGCCACATCCAGAGGCCCTTTCTTTCTACTCAAAGGCCCTTTCTTTACTCATAGCTCTACTCATCCTCTTCTTTCTTTCCCATCTCCTACTCACTTGACCATGACATTTTAGGGCCACATACTCTGACCAACCTTTCAACAGAGGCTGGAACAAAGGTGGGCACAGAGCTAAAGCTCTGATCATCTGTCCCTTTGCCAAAATTCAGAATTTTGCACCAAATATTTTCAGTATTTTTCTAGGTAATTGGATCTATGCCATATACACTGGGGGATTCAAGTTACCTTTCTTTTCTGTCAGTGAATTAGGACAGCAGGAAAATTGAAGATAAGTGTGTGAGAGGGAAGAGAGATAAAAGAGAGAGGGAAAAGGGAGAAAGATAGAGGAAAAGTGAGAGACAGAGAGACTTACAGAGAGATTATGTAGCAGGATTAGCAGGAAACAAAAGAAAGATTTTTTTTGTATGTAATGTAATTTCTGATGACACTTGAATCTTTGGTTCTAATGTTTTTGAGTTAAGACTACATTTCTGACCTTTGGTTCTAATATACTTTTCTAAGTCTTTAAAATAAATTTCTTTTTCTTGGAGTAACAATTGGTTAATTCTACTTATAATCAGTGAAGATAACTACCTGAAGGATATACAGTAATTTTTGGAACAAGGGGTCTTCTCTGAATTGGCTGTGGCCCTTCAGCTGATTTCTATTATTTGGAAATTAATTGGTAATTTGACTCACTTATGCCCTTGGGCTGTGGAGTCAAGATTATCCATCCTAAATAATACAAAAATCAGAAACAGGCCTTCTTGCAAAATCCACATTGTCAATAATATAAAAGCAAATTAATTATTTGGTTGCTTTTAAAATTCTTAAGAGCAGAAAGAAATTTCTCTCTGGAGTCCTAAGAGAAGAGACAGCAATGTACTAGGAAGAGACAAAGCCAAAATGATGGTCCCCATTGGGGCCTTTGCTTTAAATGGGCTATTAATCACAGCAAATAAAACAAAAACTTCCCTCAAGGCATAAAAAAATAACCAAAATATTATCTGTAGATGTCAAAATTCTCAAGGAATTTACTGGATTTTTGGTTCATTAGAGTCATTAGTTAGGTTAGGCCACCCCTTCTTCTAGCATCCTATAAAATCCATGAAAACAGCAACAGTATAATCAAAACCACTTTCGAGTAGCATTCGCTCTCACAATGGTGGAGTATACTGGAATAGAGCAAATAGAATCAGGATGCTCAGCATGAAAACTCATCTAAGAGAAAGAAGAGTTGGTTTTGTTTGTACTAAAGATTTGTCTTGGAATTTTTATACAAATTTTGTGAATTGTAAAATAAAAATCTATCAGTGTTGAGACTGTCCCAAGCACCATATTTCTTAACCCCACACAGCTGGGTCTAAAGAAGAGTAGTGGCGAAGAAATAATACATCAAGCAGTCAAGACAGAATGGACATGACATCCGTGGCCTTTTGCCTCATGCTTTCTCTGTTTGAGCCCTAAGCCAGAACTGTCCCTAGCCAGAACTGCCCAAACCAATTCCCAATACCAGGAGGTGGAAGGGCGAGTAATCCAGTGGGCTTTTACATACCAAAAGAAGAGGTTTAGGGAAGGAGGAAGTTGGGGGAACACCTTTGTTTTATGTTCATAGCTTGGTATCATCTTATATTTCCACCCTTTCTGTTTAAAAAAAATAAGAAAAGTTACAAAAGTTTTGTCCTACTTTTATCTGTCAGAGGTGGGAACCTCTGATCAGAACTTATAAAAGTGTTTGTTATTTTGCATAGGTAGAGTAAAAGTTGGCTGTATGATAGCATCAAAGTTTAAACTGTATACATCATTCTCAAAACAATCAATTTTTTTTCTATATCTTTGCCTTATACATATCACATTTGGGGGCACACCTGACTATGCTCTTAAAAATAGCTCCTGGCTTGGGGGACCATATGAGATGCTGAGGATCGACTCCAGGTCTGTCCTGAATGTGCAAGCCAAATGCCCTACTGCTGTGCTATTGCTTCTGCCCCCTCACAAAAAATTTTATAGACTTTTCTGAACATAAACACTAAAACTTTTCTGAGATACACTTAATTTGAAATTCTTAAACATTATTACACCAAGCACTGTAATACAAGTCTAGAACATTCAAGTTCTTTTTCATAAACTTCCTTAAACAAAATCACAAGAACATTTCTGTAGATATATATACGTACATATATACATATATAGTTTGAAAATAATTTTGTTAAACATTCTTATAATGAGCACTGCAATAAGAGTCTGTAGTATCCAAGTTCCTTTTCCATTGACTTCTGTGGATAAAGACATTAGAACATTTTTGCAGACATAATTTGAGAATAAGTTGCTACAAAATATACACAATCAAACATCATAGCAATAGGAAACCTTCATTAGGATAGCTGAGAACTTTTAAAACTCTAACAACCTAATGCATTTCCCCAAAATTGTTCAAACTAATATAAAACCACTAAAGTTAGATACAAAATTTTCTGTTTGCAATGGGGCATAGAACAACATAGTAGCTATAAAATCTAATACAAGTAGAACACACAGTTTAACTAGCAAAATAGTGACCAATGCAAGTAAGATCAAGAGAGGAACCTAGAAGGAAGTTAATTTTTTGGAGGTAACCTAGGTTCAGGAGGTTCTGAAAGCAACTTCTCCTCAGTTGGGCTTTGGCTGGATTTGGATTCTCTATCTCCACCTTCTTCTCTTATGTTAAGCTGCTTATTTCATCTGGGATGGAAAGGACTTTGGTTCCTGAGCCAGAGTCTATGTAAGGAGACCCACTCATCTTCCTGCTGTTGGTCCCTCTCCAATGGAGCTTTCTCTTTGGCTTCTGCCCCATCATTGACCATGATAAGCTGTTGTAGGTTGTGAGGGGGGTTGAGTACTTGCACAAAGCGCGTCTGGTAGAAGAAAGGCCATGGACCTTGGCCTCTGGGACACTTCAGCTCTCTCCCCTTCACTTCCTGCTTCTGTCCTTCTTAGAGGGGCCTCTACTATATTTAGAACAGGCACCAGGTGCACTGATGTTCCAGTGATGGGCTCTGCACACGGAGTCCAGTTCAAGGAGGTTGAGATGGTGATTAACCTTCTCAGATCTCTGGGTCCTGAGTCACTGTTCAAGCACCACTTGTAAAATAAAAAATCCACGACTTATAAAATCACCTAAGCACTGTATTTCTAAACCCTATGCAGCCGGGTCTGAAGAAGCAGGGTAGAGGTGAGGAAACAATAAACCATGCAGTCAGGAAAGGATTCACACGTTGGCCATGGCATTTTACCTTGTGCTCTCTCTGCCCAAGCCTCAAGTCAGAACTGCCTTAAACCAGAACTGCCCTTTCTTTATTCAAACCAATTCCTAATACCAGGATGAGGAAGGTTGAGTAATCCAGGCGGACTTTTACATACCAAAAGAAGAGGTTTAGGGAAGTAGGAAATTGGAGAAAATCTTTATTTGATGTTCATAGCTTGCTATCATCTTATTGTGAATTATCCTGCAAATAAACAGATATTTAGATGATTAAATTTTAATTTTTTTCAGTATAGAAATTGCAATAGGAAATCTAAATTTTTTTATTTTATCCTTTTATATTTAAAATCTCTCTTTCTGCCACTTGCTTCAGTTAGTTATTTTTCTTTTACAAAAAATAGAGCAAAGCACAGTTGTGGTTTCTTGTGTTTCTTTTCAAAAAAATTTAAATTGTGGAACCAGAGCAATAGTACAGCTGGTAGGGGATTTGCCTTGCATGTGACTAACTCTCCCATCAATCCCTAGAATCCCATGTGGTCCCTAGATCATGGGTAGGAGTAATTCCTGAGTGCAGATCCAGGAGTAATGCATTTAAATCTCTGGATGTAGCACACACCCCTTTTTCTAAGTCCATGTATTAACATATATGTCTGATGTCTACATTTCTCCAAAAATTACTCATAGAATGTGAACTGAAAACTATATTGACAAATAACATATAGCATATCGACTACTTTTTCAGCAATAGTAACTTAATTGTGCGAAAACATATTTATTGGGCTAGAGCCTTAGTACAGTGGGTAGGGTGCTTCCTTGCAGCAGTGGAACTTGGTGGACTTGATTGGTCCTGGGTTCTGCTCTTATCCTATTTGGTCCCAGATTCCACCAGGAGTGAGTCTTGAGGGCAGTCAGAAGTAACCTCCAGGCACCAGGGGATCGACACACACACAAAAAGGAGAGATATCATGGAGGTAGGGCATTTGCCTTGCACGCAGAAGGACAGCGGTTCAAATCCCGGCATCCCATATGGTCCCTGGAATCTGCCAGGAGCTATTTCTGAGAGTAGAGCCAGAGTAACCCCTGAGTGCTGCTGGGTGTGACCCAAAAACCAAACAAAAACAAAAACAAAAAAATCTCCAAAACAAACAAAAAATTTGATAAAATAACATGACACATTGTGCTTCTTTCTTAGAATCTAAAAGTGGCAAACTTCCTCTTAGTATTGTTGTATTGGAATTCCACAACATGTTTACAATTTTTAGATTTCTAAAAGGTAATTGAAAATATGAAATATATTGTCAATTTGGAAAAGTGTAGGTCAGATTTGGTCTTCTTTTAGAAAAACAAGTGTTTTCTACTTGGTACTCTAACTCTTAGTTCTAATTTAATCCTTTGTGACTTTTGATTTCAGTTGACATAATAATTTTCATTCTCCATTTATCCAATGTCTGCTAATAAGAGCAAATTAGCTGCCAGAATTATGAATTATGCTATTTGACAATTGAACTTTAGCCTTGATCTGCATTATGCCTATAAATTACAGATTTAAACAAAGTAAGATCCTTACCTATTTCTTTATCTGTCAGAAAAAAAGAGTGGTGCAAGCACTTGTCAAGGGAGAGATTTTCCCCGAAGTACTCAACTCTTAGAACTGATCTGTCATAGAGAATCACTCATTTTGTAGTAGAAATTCCAAATTTTATATATGTGAAGACTACACCACCCTCAAAGGAGGATAAAATTAATGTATTCTTCTTAGGAAGTGAAGCTCATAATTTTCTACTTGACTCTAGGCCTTGGGCAAGTTCTCAAAGACCTTGTATTTCCGTTAAGGAAGCAGTGAAAGGCTAACAAAGTGGCAATCTCAAAATTAAAATTAGAGCTCTCCCAAGTATACCCTGTCTCTTCCATTGTTCCAAATTGTTCAGTGTAACAGCTAAATAGCAGTTTTAGCATCTACATCATGTTATTTAGGATTCAACCATAATTCCATTCCTAATTTCAATTACCGTAATAATCCTTTGGTCGAAAAACTTTCTAAAAATCAGAAATCAAAGCAGTCCCCACTGGGAACTCTCTGGGCTTGACTAATTACCCAAATCAGCATTTAACTCACTGGTCTGGATGATTTTATTTGTACTTACAGTCTTGTGTGGCTCTTTTCTGATTCAGAGGACAAAGGAGGGAATCAAGCTGGAGAGAACAACAACCATGTTATTTGGAGAGAGAAAACCAGTTCACAATCAAACTTATTTGGTAAAGAAGAGAAGTCTTGCATAGATTTGCTTCCTTATATATTTTTCTGACCCAGTTTGTGCACTGTGTATTAGTCCCAACAAATTTTACTCCCACCCTTCATTATTGTTATTGATGTCATGTGATAAACATGTATTATGAGGGCTACACAAATGCCTGGTTGTGGCACTCACACAATTTTTCATCTAAGATGCTTTCAGGGAATTGCTCATCAAGTTGCAGAACTCATACTCTATGTGGAGGTGCTCACCTGAAGTGTGCTCTCTTTTAGTTGTTATGCAGGCATATTTGTTCACTGGGGATTGTACTTTTTGGTTACAGTTTTGCCATTGTTGGCTACAGTACAAGAATTTTGTTTTCCAGGGTTCCACTTCTTAGCCATGTTTGCCTGCTTTCAGTTGTGGTCTTTGCAGGTCTCATGTCACTTTGTGGTTGCAGTGGCACTAGGACCACAGATAGCAGAGCTACCAGGCGCAAACAAATGAACTTCAAGGAATGTTCTTGGTACACGAGGACACTAGTGATTTTAACTTATGACCACATATTTGCCAGGTGTTCAAAGACATTATACTTCTGGGCCTTCCAGTGTATTTTGAAAGGGTTAGAAATAATCTAGACTGAGTCTACATTTTTATTTTTACAGAACGTTATTTTAGATCACAAGTGTTTTCTCATAACTTTGCTCTAATGATTGTCTAATGATTGTAGCTTTGTCTTTGTGTATTTCCCTGTCCTTAACCTTTAGACCAATTAGAATTATTCTATTACTTTATGAAAGCGTAATAATTCCAGCCATTTCAATTATATAGGAAGCGACATTTTCATTCTAAGTTAAAGGGTACATGTTGGGATAGTAAAGCTATTGCATCATTATCATTTAAAATTCTTTTTTTCTTTAGAGTCACACTTAATTTTTTTTTTTTTTGGTTTTTGGGCCACTCCCAGCAGTGCTCAGGGGTTACCCCTGGCTGTCTGCTCAGAAATAGCTCCAGGCAGGCACGGGGGACCATATGGGACACCGGGATTCGAACCAACCACCTTTGGTCCTGGATTGGCTGCTTGCAAGGCAAACGCCGCTGTGCTATCTCTCCGGGCCCCACACTTAATTTTTTAACAACGATTGCATTGATAGTTGAATAACATGTTTTAATAAGGAAAAGTTAAAGTCATGCATTTTATTCAAAATTTTTCTTGCTTTTACTTACACCTAATTACTGCTTGTCAAGATTTTCACATAGCAAGTATTCTCCAAGATAGTAATATTCTTTTTTTTTTTTTTTGGTTTGTGGGTCACACCTGGCGGTGCTCAGGGGTCACTCCTGGCTGTCTGCTCAGAAATAGCTCCTGGCAGGCATGGGGAACCATATGGGACACCGAGATTTGAACTAGCCACCTTTGGTCCTGGATCGGGATAGTAATATTCTTAGGAGTGAAACATTAAAATGTAATTATGATCCAAGTGTACAGAATTTAAGTCTATATTAGATTTCCTTTATTTGTGGTAGTTATTCTTCTATTCATGCTAATTTACACAAATGATGAGTTAGCAGGAATGAAATCATTGTTCTATGAGTGATCATAGGTCATTAGCAGGATCTTGTTTTGAGCATTTCTTTCCTTTCTGTATGATGTCAAAGTTGTCTATAGACTCAAAGCTGAATAAAACCAACCTTTGTTTGGCATGACCCAATTTTGTTTTCTAATTAAATTTTTATTAAAATAACACTAGTTACAACATACAGACATAAGTGATAAACAATGACACATAAACACCAGGGTAAGACTGTACTTTTGGTCATATTAGTTATCATTTGAAGTGTCTATAAACATATACATTGATCACTTGAAGCACTTGAGTTGTTTGACTCATCTCTGACTTGAAAAGGAATAATACACAGGGAGAAATGTGATACAGTTTTTATCTTAACTGAGATACTTCTTCCTTATTTACTTAGGTTGTGAACTGGTACAGACATACCATATTTTCCAGCGTATAAGACGACTTTTGAAACAAAAAAAGTCAACCAAAAATCAGGGGTTGTCTTATACGCTGAGTATATCCCGAAAAATGTTTCAATATGCCGCTAAACAAAAATTGTCCAAATATTGCCACAAAACGAATTTTCCAACTCGATCCTGCACCAATCACTGCCAAGCTGCTCAGACCGCCTCTTTAACTCAGCTGTCCAAGCAGGCTTTTTATGCATGCAAATTAGACAATGTTCTGGATCCGAATCTACACTGTGAAAAGCCTGCTCAGATTGGCCAGAGTCAGAGAGGACGTCTATTACAGTATAACCTTTGGACCTTTGCTTGTTGTGATTGGCTCACTGTGGAAGATACAGTTGCTGCACAGGAACATTCTGTCTTATACAGCAAATATAGGCCTAAACCTATGTTTTAACTGTAAAATTAGGGGGTCATCTTATATGCCCGGTCGTCTTATACGCAGGAAAATACGGTAATTATGTGCTGTCCAAATTCTTGTATTGAACCCTAAACCTCAATATGACTAGATTTAAAGACAGACTTTTCAATACTTAATTAAGGTTAAATGAAATCATAATGATGTGACCCTAGTCCAACAGGACTGGTATTTTTATATGGAAAGGAAGAAACAAGAGATTTTCCTATGCAAAATAGTCCAAGTAAAACCCAAACAAGTAGATATCTATTTGTAAGCCAAAGACAAAGGGCTAAAGAGAAATCTGTTCTGCAGAATACCTTCACCTTAAACTTCAGTTTATGGAATTTGGTATAACAAGTCTAGAATGATAATACCAAGTTAATTCCCTTAATAAAAAAGTTGGCTAAAACAAATTCTAAGAGTAAAATAGAGGAACATGTCCTAAAAATATTTAAAATTATATTGTTAACTAGTGGTGGGAATGGCCCTAATTCACTGTAACTATATGCCTGAAATACAACTATAAAAACTCGTAATTCACAATGGTCTCAATAAAAAATTAAAAAATCTATATTGTTGACAAAGGGGTACATGGATATAGTTAAGTAACTGAATAGGCCTTGTGTCAGCAATAATCGACCACTCTAAAATATGAAGGCAAAATATATAGCTTATATGTAGAGCAATTACCTGTGTGCATGGGGCCCTGGGCTTCATCACCATTACTACACACACACACACACACACACACACACACACACACACACACACACATACACACACACACACATTTATACAGTAGGAAAAGAAACCTTGCTGTTCATGATAAAATTCTTAGATAATTTCATTTAAAAAACCTTAAAATAGAACAATACATAATAGGACAATATTTGCTACAATGTGTGATTCACAGCTAATCAACAAGCATGGTACTCAGTTGCCATATTGCTTCAGGGGCACAGATAATGAAACTGTGAAATATTTATAACATTTCTAGCATATTATATACTGGAAATAGCACCTAATTAAATATCATACTTTGGAAATAAAGTCCAAGGGAAATAACCTATTAGGATCCAACCTTTCAACAAATTATTCTAAGTTAGGATTGCAAATTTAAGCTAATATCACAATAAATGGTTCTTTAGTTGCAGTGCATTCTGACCAAGGAACAAAGGTTCTGAGTTTATTAGTCAATGGCAGTTCTTGAGCTTTTTCCTAACTAAACCAGACCTACATAATAGGAAGGTCTTAAAAGTGGGCTGGCTTGAGTTTCAATTTTTGTTAGCTCTCATTGTTGAAAAATGTTCTCCTGTTGGGCTGTAAATATAGTTCAAGAAGCAAGGCATTTACTTGCCTTGTATGGACAAACCTGAATTCCTAGCCACAATAGTTACTGAAAGCCACTGAATGTGACCCAATACTCAAACTACTTCCAAACTCAGGAACTCTTTATCTGAACTTTTAAAAATACCTTTTTTATATTTATAAACAGGGGCATACAGAGTGTAAATAAGATGACTTTGCTTCTATTTCTTACTTTGTCATAGTTTAAATGACAATGCTTTCTCTTAAGAGTAAATTTTTCCACCTTCCTTCTCAAGGAAGAAAGACTTCTCAAGCACCTTCTAACTTATTTTTTTTTCTTTCAAAATATAGACCCTTAAAGGGATACCAGAAAAAGTATACAGAGAAGGGAGCAGTTGTAAAGAGGATGGTATGGCATTCTTAGATTGAGTCAACTTTGAAATCCAATTGTGACCAGCCAGTAGTTTGCAAGTTCTCCTGTCTAATATAGATTTTTGAGCAGGGTACCATTGGTGAAATACCTAGAGGTGGACTAGCTTCAATGTTTGTAGTAGAGACTGGTAGAATCTTAGTTTTATTTTTTATGATGACTGCTTATTAACTTGTAACTTGCAAACCCATTTTTCTATCCCCCTAAGCTAAAAAGTATTTTTAATTTTTAATAATTACTAATAACATTGTCAATATTTATTATTCTATTTATAGATTAGGTAATATGGTTACAATATTGGTAAACCTTGTGGTATTTATGTACAGAGTTATGTGTTACACCTTTACCAAAATGTGGAAAATATGTCTCTATGTCTAGTTCTATTTTTATTTCTTCCATTCATTCCTTCATTGTTCTGAAATGTGTTTTTTAGTCCAAAGCCAAGGGTTTGTTATTGTCTCTCTAGAGTCTATGGATGAGTGAGCTCATTTAGCACTTGCCTTTTTCTCTTTGTCTTACTTCACTGAGCATGATACCCTTTAGTTCTATTCAAATTGCAGCCAACTACATGATTCCATCTATTCTTAATGCTAGGTATATGTACCAGGACTGCTCTATTCATTTATCTATCACTGGACATTTAAATTTCTGCATGCTCACTATTGGACTTTGCACTGTAGTGAACACAGCTGTACATACCGGTATATCTTTTTCATTAATGAAACTACTGAACAAAAAAAAGAAAAGAAACCAGTGAATCATATGAGAATTATTCTCTTACATTTTTAGAGGATTCTCCCTATTATTTTCCATCAAGGCAGATGATGACATCCCTACCAATAGTGAGAAGGGTTTATTTCCTACCTTATTCCTGTTAATAGTAGTTGTTTCATATATTTTGATATGTGATATTTTAGGGGGTTTGAATCACACCCACTGGCACTTAGGGGTTACTCCTTGCTCTGGGTTCAGAAATCTCTCTTGGTAGGCTTGGGAGGACCATATGGGAGGCCTGAGATCAAATCTAGGTCTGCCGTCATGGAAAACAAATGCCCTGCTCACTGTGCTATTGCTCCACCCTCTGATATATGATATTCTTAATGGTAAAGGATGATATATTCTTGTTTTGATTTGTATTTCTGTAATAATTAGTAATGGAGAATACTTTTGTATATGCCTACAAACCATTCTTATGTCTTCAAAGGTGTGTCTGTTCATATTTTTTCTTTATTTATTGATGGGGAAACATTCTTTTTTTGTTTTTTTTTTTGGGGGGGTCACACCTGGTGATGGTCAGGGGTCACTATTGGCTATGTGCTCAGAAATCATTTCTGGTTTGGGGGACCATATGGGACGCCATATGGGGAATTGAACTGTGGTCCATCCTAGGTTAGCGTGTTCAAGGCAGATGCCCTACTGGTTATGCCACCACTTCAGCCCTGTGAAAACATTATTTTAAAAAATTTTTGTAAGTTTATCTTATGTATCTTAGATATTATCCCTTTTTTAGATGTGGCAAATATTTTCTCCTATTAGTAAGGTACTCTTCCTCACTGCTGAATTTATTCATTAATACACTAGTGCTAAGATTTTAATTCCTGATTTCATATGCCAGAGTTTCAACAAATCTTCAAACAGACTTTCTTTTAAATCTTGAGAGATTTACCACTAATTCTTGCTCTTCAAAATTTTTATTGCTCTTAGAAGGTTAAAACATTACATTCTGGCTTCTTCTGAGGAAACTGAGGACTGAAGGGAACCCTGCCCTGTGCTTCATTGTCTTTCCTGAATTCTTGAAGCTCTCCTGAGAGCCCTGGGAGTGAAACCCAAAAAAACTGCATTCTGAAGCTGCCCAGCAAGCCAGCAAGTGAGTAAGAAATGGCTGGCTGTGGGGGTTGCCAGGTGGAGTGCTGATTGCTCTACCTGCGGAGTCTCCGCCCTGCTGTGCTTCTTCTGAGAAAACTGAGAACCTGAAGGGAGCTCTGTCCTGTGCTTCTCTGTCTTTCCTGAATTCTTGAAGCTCTCCTCAGAGCCCTGGGAAGTAAACCCCCCAAAATTGTCACCTAGAGACCCCAGAAGAGCACCTCCACTTCGCAGCCGTGCACTCTTTCTAACCAATAAATCCCACCACAACACACAGGTAAAACCACACTACTAGCGTGACAATGGGGAAAACTCGCAGCAAACACCATGCACAGAGAATGAAGATGATAGCTTGGATGACCTAAAAATTTTCAACCATCTGATTAACCTCTCAGATAAGGAACATAAAATAGAAATATGGAAGATGTTTGTACAACTCAAAGAAAGCATAGATTGAACTGAACAGAACACGAAAACTCCAAATTGAAATAGCAGATCTGAAAAACAAAGTAACTCAACTGAAAAATTCAGTGGATGGCCTCTCCAGCAGGGTAACAGCAGCTGAGGAGAGAATCGGAGTTCTGGAAGATGAGATGCAGAAAAATTCAACACAACAGAAGAAACTGGAAAAGAACCTTAGGACAAACGATCAAGCAATGAAAAAAGTACTCAAGGAATGTGAACAGATGAAAATAGAAGTCTTTGATAAACTCAACAGAAACAACATAAGAATCATTGGAGTCCTAGAGGCCCAGTAAGCAGATCTCCAGGAAGAATCAACTGTCAAAGACATCATCAAAGAGATACTCCCAGAGTTAAAGACTACATGCAATCAAATCCTGCATGCCTGAAGATTACCAGATAAAAGAAAAACACCCCAAGACACATCCTCATTACAATGACAAATCACACAGATAGAGATAGAATACTGAAAGCAGCAAGATCAAAAAGGGAAATTACATTCAAAGGAGCATCCCTAAGACTTACAGCAGACACGTCACAAGAAACTCTCAAGGCCAGAAGAAAGTAGTGGGATATTGTGACAAGAATGAATAAAATGAATGCATCACTGAGAAAACTGCACCCAGTCTGACTCACGTTCAGGTTTGAAGGAAGGATACATAGCTTCATGGATAAACAACAGCTCAGAAACTTCACAGATGAAAAAAACAGCCTTAAAGGAAAAACTGACAGGTCCACTCTAAAACAACAGAGACAAACTAACACAGCAAACTTATCTACAAAGATGACATTAAATACTATGACAATCATCTCCCTCAATGTCAATGGACTAAATTCACCAATTAAAGACACAAAGTGGCAAAATAGGTAAAAAAGATGAATCCAACCTTCTGCTGCTACAAGAAACACACATGAATAGTCAAAACAAATATAGACTCAGAATCAAAGGCTGGAGGAAAATCATCCAAGCAAACAACACCCTTAAAAAAGCTGAGGTTGCCATATTAATATCTGATGACACCAACTTTGTACTCAGAAAAGTGGTAAGGGACAAAGATGGGCACTTTGTACTAATCAAGGTATATGTGCAACAGGAAGAAATCAGAATATTAAACATATATGCACCCAATGAGAGACCAGCAAATTATCTAATACAGTTATTGACAACTCTAAAAGAAGACATCAATAACAACACAATAATTGTGGGAGACCTCAACACGGCCCTATTAACACTTAATAGGTTAATCAGACTGAAACCCAACAAAAACATACTAGCCCTGAAAAGAGTACTTTTCAGAAAGAGAACTAGTAGATATATATAGGACACCCCACCCAAAAAAACCTGGATATACATTCTTCTTCAATGTAAATGGGACATTATCCAGGATAAACTACATGCTGACACATAAAAACATACCTCCATAAAGTAAAGAGGATAGAAATCTTGCAGGTTACCTTTGCTGACCACAAGGCTTTTAAATTAGATGTCAATTACAAAGGCACACAAAAGAAAAACTTAAAAATGGGAAATTAAACACCCTGCTACTGAACAACCAGTGGGTCCAAGATGAAATCAAAGAGGAAATCAGAACTTTCCTGGAAACAAATAACAATGAAGACACAAATTGCCAGAATCTATGGAACACAGCAAAAGCGGTCCTAAGAGGAAAATTTATAGCTCTACAAGCACATATCAGGAAGGAAGAAGGGGCATACCTGAATAACTTAATGATGCAGCTCAAAAAATTAGAAAATGACCAGCCAAAGGAATCAAAAATAGGGAGACAGAAGGAAATAACAAAACTGAAAGCAGATATTGCAGAGATCCAAAGGGTAATCAGAGACTACTTTGAGAAACTATATGCAACTAAACATATGAATCTAGAAGAAATGGATAAATTCTTGGACACTTATAAACTTCCACAGCTAAGTAAGGAGGATGTAGCATATCTAAACACCCCCCTCACTACTGAGGAAATTGAAACTGTAATCAAACATCTGCCCAAAAAGAAAAGCCCAGGCCCAGATGGATTTCCTAATGAATTCTTTCAAATCTTTCAAGAGGAGCTACTAGCAATCCTAGCCAAACTCTTCCATGAAATTGAAAAAACGGGAACACTTCCAAACAGCTTTTATGAATCCAACATCACCTTGATACCAAAACCAGACAGAGATGCTGCCAAAAAAGAAAATTACAGACCAATATCCCTGATGAATGCAGATGCAAAGATCTTCAACAAAATCCTGGAAAATAGGATCCAATGCATCATCAAGATGATCATACACTACATCAAGAAGATCATACACTATGACCAAGTAGGTTTCATCCCAGGAATGCAAGGCTGGTTTAACATCCGTAAATCTATCAACATCATACACAACATCAATAAGAAGAAAAATAAAAATCGCATGATCATATCAATAGACGCAGAGAAAGCATTTGATAAGGTCCAACACCCATTCTTGATCAAAACACTCAGCAAGATGAGAATGGAAGGAACCTTTCTCAATATAGTTAAGGCCATCTACCACAAGCCAATGGCAAATATTATCCTCAATGGAGAAAAACTAAAAGCATTTCCTCTAAATTCTGGTACAAGGCAAGGCTGTCCACTCTTGCCACTCCTCTTCAACATAGTACTGGAAGTGCTTGCTATAGCGATCAGGCAAGAAAAAATATCAAAGAAATCCAGATAGGAAAGGAAGAAGTCAAGCTCTCATTGTTTGTAGATAACAAGATATTCTACTTAGAAAACTCCAAAGACTCTACCAAAAAACTTCTAGAAACAATAGATTCATATAGCAAGGTGGGAGGCTACAAAATTAACACACAGAAATCAATGGCCTTTTTATACACCAATAATATAGCGAAGAGATGGATGTCAAGAAGGCAATCCCATTCACATTAATGCCACACAAACTCAAATACCTTGGAGTCAACTTGACCAAAGACGTGAAGGGCCTATACAAAGAAAACTATAAAGCCCTGCTCCAAGAAATAAGAGAGGACACACAGAAATGAAAATGCATACCCTGCTCATGGATTGGCAGGATTAACATCATTAAAATGGCAATATTCTCCAAAGCATTATACAGATTTAATGCTATCCCCTTAAAAATACCCATGACATTATTCAAAGAAGTGGCTCAAACACTTATGAAATTAATCTGAAATAATAAACACCCTCGAATAGCTAAAGGAAAATGGGAGGCATTACTTTCCCCAACTTTAAACTGTATTACAAAGCAATAGTTATCAAAGCAGCATTGGAATAAAGGCAGACCCTCAGATCAGTGGAATAGGCTTGAGTTCTCAGACAATGTTCCCCAGACATACAATCACCTAATTTTTGACAAAGGAGCAAGAAATCCTAAGTTGAGCAGGGAAAAACCTCTTCAACAAGTGGTGCTGGGAGAACTGGTTAGCCACTTGCAAAAAAGCGAACATAGACCCCCAGTTAACACCATGTACAAAGGTAAAATCCAAATGGATTATAGACCTTGATATCAGACCTGATACCAAAAGGTATATAGGACAACACATCAGTAAAACACTCCATGACATTGAGAGTAAAGGAGGAAACTGCACTTTCCAAACAATTGGAATCAGAGATCAAGAGATGGGAATACATTAAGCTGACAAGCTTCTGCACCTCAAAAGAAATAGTGCCCAGGATACAACAGCCACCTACCATGTGGCAGAAACTATTCACCCAACACCTATGAGATAAGGGGCTAATCTCCAAAATATACAGGGCACTGACAGAACTTTACAAGAAAAAACAACATCTAATCCCATCAGAAAATGGGGAGAAGAAATGAATGGACACTTTGATAAAAAAAGAAATACAAATGAACAAAAGGCACATGAAAAAATGCTCCTAATCACTAATCATCAGGGAGATGCAAATCAAAACAACGATGAGATACCATCTCACACCACAGAGATTGGCATACATCATAAAGAATGAGAACAATCAGTGCTGGCGGGAATGTGGAGAGAAAGGAACTCTTATCCACTGCTGGTGGGAATGCTGTCTAGTCTAATCTCTATGGAAAGTGATATGGAGATTCCTCCAAAATCTGGAAATTGAGCTCCCATTCAACCCAGCTATTCCATTCATAGGGATATACCCTAAGAACACAAGAATACAACTCAAAAACCCCTTCCTTACACCTATATTTATTGCAGCACTATTCACCATTGCCAGGCTCTGGAAACAACCAACATGCCCTTCAACAGATGAAGAAAATGTGGTACATATACACAATGGAATATTATGCAGCCATCAGGAGAGATAAAGTCATGAAATTTTCCTATATATGGATGTACATGGAATCTATCATGCTGAGTGAAATAAGTCAGAGGGAGAGAGAGAGATGCAGAATAGTCTCACTCATCTATGGGTTTTAAGAAAAAGAAAAGTCATTTTTGTAACAATCCTCAGAGACAATGAGAGGAGGGCTGGAACTTCCAGCTCACTTCATGAAGCTCACCACAAAGAGTGGTGTGTGTAGTTATAGAAATAACTACACAAAGATCTACCACAATCATGTGAATGAATGAGGAAACTGGAAAGCCTGTCTGGAGTACAGGTGGGGGAGGGGTGGGATGGAGGGAGATTTGGGACATTGGTGGTGGGAATGTTGCACTGGTGAAGGGGAGTGTTCTTTACATGACCGAAACCTAATCACAATCATATTTGTAATCAAGATGTTTAAAAAAAGAAAAAAAATGTAGAAAAAATTACATTCTGAGATTCTCTCTCTGACGTAAAGCTTAAAACTAGTCACCAGTGGGGCTGGCAAGGTGGTGCTAAAGGTAAGGTGTCTGCCTTGCAAGCGCTAGCCAAGGAAAGATTGCTACCGCGGTTAGATCCCCTGGCATCCCATATGGTCCCCCTAAGCCAGGGGCAATTTCTGAGCCTTTAGCCAGGAGTAACCCCTGAGCATCAAACCGGTGTGGCCCGAAAAACAAACAAACAAACAAAAAAAACTAGTCACCAGCATAGCTCTTCTGTGTATAGTATGAGATTCAGGCAGCAAAAAAGAGAATTCAAATAACTCAGATTTGGCTTGACAGAACATGAAATTTTGTTGTCTCATATGCAGTTTTTATTTCTGACAAGAGTTTAAAATAACATTAGTACATATTTTAACTATGTTTTGTACTTAGCAAGCGAAAAATAATCAGTAGAAGCTACTTTTGCCTTTCTGAGTAATCACTGTTGAACAGCACCATCTAATTTTAGTGTTTGCAATTTTATTTTTGTGAGATATAGTTGGCACCCAAAGTAGCATGTGATGATTATATGCTAGTTGAATAAAGAACAAAAAATAATTTAAATACAGTGACCCTTAGTTAATGAGAATAAATTATATCAATAGGCATGCTTTCAGATTAAAAAAAACTAACAGATAAATTGAATTTTCAAAGAGGGGTTTCCATGTAAATTTTCTACTTGTGGATTATGAACTTATTTTCATAATGTATCACAGATGCATTTTGATTGGCTGCAGTTTGTTTCAGAACAATTTTATCAGCAAGAACCTTTATAATAATATTTCCTGGGTTCTTGCATGAAAAAGAATACCTTTAAACATAAAGGATAGTTTGTCTCTATATTAAATACTTTGAGACTTCAAGAAATAGTGCAGTATCAGAGAGAAAAGTGTGCTTGCATGCAATAGACCTAGGTTAGATCTTGGCACACGATATGGTCTCCTGAGCCATTCCAGCAGTGATTCTTGACTACTGGACCAAAAAAAATCCTGAGCAGAGTCAGTATGACCCAAAAACTAAAAATACAAATTAGAGTATTTCTTTTTTTTCTCTATGTATAGAGGAAAGTGTGGGGCTTATATATGCTCTTCACTATTTCTGAAACCAGATAAAAGTATAGAAAAATTTAAAAATTGGCTAGCATTTTCTTCTTTATGTATTAGCTGGTTATTTTGCATGCAATTATTCTATATGTTTAAAATCCAATATAAATACTTTATATATTTTAGTTTTGATAACTTGTACTTAATATTATCTGACACACAGAGTACCCTCTTCTTAAATGGTTTTAAGTAATATTTTACTTTAGAAAAGTTTTCTTGAACACCTATTTATGTATTTTTGTTTAATCAGATTGTCTTTTTAGTTGTATTACTATTTTCATATTTTCACTTATATAATGTTGTTGACAATACTGTATTGCTTTCTTTTAATAGTGAAAAACTAGGATTTTCTTGAGCAACTTGGGGTGGGGCACACTTGGTGGCCCTCAGGGGTTACTCCTGGATCTGTGTTCAGAAATCGCTCCTGGCAGACATGGTGAACCATATGGGATGCCAGGATTTGAACCACAGTTGGTCCTGGGTCTGCAGCTTGCAAGGCAAACACCCTACCACTGTGCTATCTCTCTGGCACCATCTTGAGCAACTTTTACAGTAATTTCCTATAGAAGAAAAAAAATATCAGTAGGATCTATGCTCCCAAATGAGAATTCTCTGCAAGTTCTTTCCTATTCTAATTTCTCAGAGACAATTAGAACTTGTTCTCATTCCATTATAGCATAGTTATTTTTCTCTCATAGCACTCATAACAAAGCTGAGTGGTTTTCTACATGGCTTCCCTTCTCTGCTTGTTATAAATTAACCAAGTACATGAAAGCCTTGATGCCAAGACTGCTTATACATTCCTCATCCTTAGTACTCAAAAAGAACCTCTCAATGTACTGTGTATGTTTTTTCTTTCTTTGTTGTTTCTTTGGGTTTTTTTTGCTTTTTTTTTTTTTCCGGCCACGTCTGGTGACACTCAGAGGTTACTCCTGGCTATGTGCTCAGAAATTGCTCCTGACTTGGGGGACCATATAGGACTCTGGGGGACTGAACTGCAGTCCATCCTAGGCTGGCGTGTGCAAGGCAGGTGCTTTATGCCCTGTGCCACTGCTCCAGCCCCTGTGTATGTTTTTTTTCTGAAATGTGCTCCCATCAGATCATCTTACAGATCATTTTGCTTCTTTTAATAATTTTTGTGTGACTTTCTAGATCTGGTACCTTATGTACCAAGGCTTTTTTTTTTTTAGTCCTAGTACCTTATGTATTTTGGAGGCTATTTAAAATATATTATCTAATTTTTCAAAGAATTAAATTTGTGGGCTCTTTTAGTATTTCTTATATTTTTTGTTTCAGTTCCAAGAAGAGAAAAGAGGGAAAATTCTCACACATTGACATTAATACCAGAAATCCCTCTAACTCAAATGTAATCAGATTTAATTATATAATTTCATTTCTTTTAGAATATTTCAAACCACACTGATCTTGCAGTGGTGCTGATGATATTCCCCATAACATAATGTGTACAATTCTGCACAAATAAAATTAAATTAAAAACAGTTTATGGGGCCAAAGTGGTAGTACAGGTTGTAAGGTGTGTGCCTGGCATGCACTCAACCTGAGTTTAATCCCCTAACACTACTAGTACTGATCCCTGAATACAGAGCTATAAGCCCTGGGCATTGGCAGGTGTGGCCCCAAACCAAAATAATCTACTCATATCTGTGAATGTATTATTTACATGTAAATAGAAACTTGCATATTTTTTCCTGGATACAAACTATAGACACTAAATCCAAGACCTTTCACATTCAAAGAATGTGCTATATCATGTGAACTCAGGCTCTAAACTGCTAACTAATTTCATAATGCAACAATAGGAAATGAATCCATTATTCTACAATTAGCCTAAACTCAATACTTCAGTATATTTTGGTTTATTTGTTTCTTC
Source organism: Suncus etruscus (assembly GCF_024139225.1). Classification (NCBI taxonomy): domain Eukaryota; kingdom Metazoa; phylum Chordata; class Mammalia; order Eulipotyphla; family Soricidae; genus Suncus; species Suncus etruscus. Next base: position 139,556,612 of record NC_064849.1, on the reverse strand, counting down.
ATTATAGACATAATTTCTATGATATTTCAGTTGTTCTTAGATTCCTTTTAGATAAAACCCTCAGGGATTATGTATTTTGTGTAATGAAGCAGTACTCAGATTTATCACTTTTCTGATTTTATGTGTTCAGCTTGTTCAACAATGTGTAACAACCTCACTATTTCTACCATATGTGAACTTAGTTCTCAGTTGCTTTCTCAGTTGCTCTTCTTAGTTAATGTAAGTCATGTAGCATCACAATCATAAATTATGAAAAATATGCCATTCTATCACAAATCCCATAGGGGCTGCTCAGCCTTGGCCATACCACAGATGCAGTGCAACTAGTGGAAAGGGTCTTTATGGAAGCTCTGGACACAGCAAATTGATTTTCTGGTGGCTCAAGGACTTTTGCTGTTATATAATGACTCTATGAATAACTTCACAGGGTATATGACCAGATAAGTAGGTTTCAGATATAGATAAAAGCACAGAGTCCATATTTCCCAGATCTTGTTTTCCACTGAAGGCCATTGGTGTAAGATGAAGTTGCTCAATCTCTCTTGTGGTCTGTTCAAGTATCAGCTTGTCACTGAATAAAATGTCTGATTCTTTGAGGGGCTGCATATGCTCCTGAGTCTTATTTGCCCCATCTGTAAATAAAGTAAGTGCATACACTCAGATAAATGAATCATATCATGTAGTAGGCACTGCATCTGACACACTAAGAAAATAATCCTAAATATTTTTCAAACAGAAAACAAGAAATTTTTGCTCACAAATTTCCATACACAGCACCCCAGAGTAGATGTTTTAAGGTTTTATCAATCAAGATACATAAAAATTATAAATGATGAATACATTTAAGGGAATTTATCTACCTAGTAAATAATAACTTGTACTTAAAATGACATCATAATGAACCCAAATACAAAGTATGTTTTCTATAGTTTTTTTTTTCACTGAAAACCTCAATGTATGTAAATGATTTTTCTATTCTGGTATTTGTACTTGAACCACAATGGTTGGATATAAGATGCTTACCTGTTACTTTGGTCACCTTAGTGACTATTCTGTGGTAAGAAGAGCAGATGTATTTGCTGTGCTTTCTAATGGCAGTTTTATATGGGATAATGGAATTGTACAGGCTGGATGTTCCCATGAACCCATAAAAGCAGAAAATAAATAAACAACCCAAAACACTAAGCTAGCCATTAATTTATATGAGGGACCACCACAAAGTATGGCAGAAATTATGCAATGTGCATTGTGCAATGTGACTTGATGGCAGCTGACTTATGGGAAATCTCACATTATAATTGGGATAGTTCAATTTACTAACTTACTTAATACGATACAATGATAGCTTTTTTTATTTATTCTTATTTGTTGAACAAACTGTTTCTCAGAGAAACACAATTAGTTTCTTTGGTGCTGGGTCTCAAAGGCCACAATTATAGCTGGTTAATATTTTGCCAAAAGCTTTGTTAAATTAAAATAGAATACTTTCTAATCTGTGTGGAAATTCTGGGCGTGGGACGAAGGAACCCTTTCTTACTAGAGGAAAAAAGAACATTAATTTTGCTTTGGTTTCAATACGCTATTAATTTCTTATTTGATTCATGAACAATTCAATGTACCCAGCTTATTCAGTTAGGGGTAACGTTTGGTCTTAGGATACAATGAATAAAAAATGAGATTAATAACTCTTTAAATATATTCTTTTATATTATTAAAATGCACATTTACAGACATTTTCTTTCTCTTCGTTGTTTATATACCGAACAGTATAACAATGGTCAAAAGGACCTTCATCCAATTTGAAACCAGAATAAACTGTTTTCTGAGGGCAATCAGTTATTTGGGAAGTCTACCAGCTACTATTCTACATGCCAATAGAAACAACTTCTTCTTCCTTCTCATTCTGTCATACTAAGTACCAGCTCCTAGAGTGTTTCTGGAGCTTGCCTTGTGCCAGGCAGGGATTTGGAAAATGTAAATCTTCAGCTAATTAAGAAGCATTTCAACAAGGGCTCACAGACCCCTGCTCTGGCAGTTCAGGAGAATGGCAACATGGAACAGAGTTTTGAAATCAGAACAAAAGGGCAAGGGCCTTCTTCCTTCTTATTTACCTGTCAAGTGATCCTACCTGCCACTCCTATGCAGTAGAGAGGTGATAACACACATAAATTGTCAACAGCACAGGGGATGTGTTGTGGGAACTAGATGACAAATGTAGAAGAGTTTGATAGGTCAGAGTGTGTTGGGAACACATGAGGCCTTTCCAACATTTATTTGTTTCATTTATTTCATGGAAGCCAGTTCCTGACTGACTTCTGTCTCCACACTACCAACAGCAGCACCTCTATCTCACCCTGGGTACAGCAAAGTTCCCACAGTGCAGGGAATAAAGTAATTTTCTTGTTTTTTTTAATAAAGTAATTTTCCACGCAAAGAACATATTCATCCTACCTCCTTCAGTTCCCAGCTGTGTGCAGATGCCATCACCCTAGAGAAGTGACCCATTTTTCTCACCGCAACAGAGCATTCCTCCCAAAACACACACCCAGGACATGAGAGTGTAGTTTTGCTTCCCTCTGCTCCAGTCTACTCCCTTTTTTCTTCCCTAGAACAACTCAACATACCTCTTTGTTCTTATATTACACCCACGGTTTTCTCTTTCCTGGCCTCTCTGGTTAGTGTTGTCCCTTGTTTCATGTCCTGGAGGCGTCAGTGTACATTTCCATTCATTATCAGTGTTCTCAGGATGTAGTTCATTTACCATGACTTACTATGAACTCAAGTACTTCTAACAGTGTTGTTGAAAAATTACGAATTGGTGTTGATAATACCGAAAATGATTGAGTCCAATTTTTCAAACTACTCAATCCTGAGAAAAACCCTAAGGGTGAAATTAAAGAGAAGACAGAAGAGGATTTAGAAGACAAAAGTCAATGGATTCACAGGAGAAAACATAACCTCCCAGGACAGGTAAAACAGCTGCAATTATTTTGGCTAAAGGTGAACCAGAGTTGGAAAAACAATAAAATATTTTAACATAGAGCAAGAAGGATTTAAGCTTTATATAAGGATTTTCTTAATAATAGATGTTGTTAAAATTTTTTTCCCATAGGGCTAGAGAAATAGTACAGAGTAGGGTGCCTGCCTTGCTTATGTCCCAGAATCCTAGAGGGTTCCCCCATTCCATCAGGGATTCCTAAATACAGAGCCAGGAGTGACATTGATTACTGCTGGGTTTGGCCTAAAACAAACAAATTTTTTTTCACTTGTTTAAAGGGGAAATTAGTAAAATTTCTTTTCTTTTTTTTTTAATTTTATTTAAACACCTTGATTACATACATGATTGTGTTTGGGTTTCAGTCATGTAAAGAACGCCACCCATCACCAGTGCAACATTCCCACCACCAATGTCCCAAGTCTCCCTCCTCCCCACCTAACCCCTGCCTGTACTTTAAACAGGCTCTCCATTTCCCTCATACATTCTCATTATTAGGAAAGTTCAGAATGTAGTTATTTCTCTAGTTAAACTCATCACTCTTTGTGGTGAGCTTCCTGTGGTGAGCTGGAACTTCCAGCTCTTTTCTCTTTTGTGTCTAAAAATTATTATTGCAAGAATGTCTTTCATTTTTCTTAAAACCCATAGATGAGTGAGACCATTCTGTGTTTCTCTCTCTCTCTCTCTGGCTTATTTCACTCAGCATAATAGATTCCGTGTACATCCATGTATAGGAAAATTTCATGACTTCATCTCTCCTGACAGCTGCATAATATTCCATTGTGTATATGTACCACAGTTTCTTTAGCCATTCATCTGTTGAAGGGCATCTTGGTTGTTTCCAGAGTCTTGCTATGGTAAATAGTGCTGCAATGAATATGGGTGTAAGGAAGGGGTTTTTGTACTGTATTTTTGTGTTCTTAGGGTATATTCCTAGGAGTGGTATAGCTGGATCATATGGGAGCTCGATTTCCAGTTTTTGGAGGAATCTCCATATCGCTTTCCATAAAGGTTGAACTAGATGGCATTCCCACCAGCAGTGGATAAGAGTTCCTTTCTCTCCACATCCCCGCCAACACTGTTTATTCTCATTCTTTGTGATGTGTGCTATTCTCTGTGGTGTGAGGTGGTATCTCATCGTTGTTTTGATTTGCATCTCCCTGATGATTAGTGATGTGGAGCACTTTTTCATGTGTCTTTTGGCCATTTGTATTTCTTCTTTGTCAAAGTGTCTGTTCATTTCTTCTCCCCATTTTTTGATGGGATTAGATGTTTTTTTCTTGTAAAGTTCTGTCAGTGCCTTGTATATTTTGGAGATTAGCCCCTTATCTGATGGGTATTGGGTGAATAGTTTCTCCCACTCAGTGGGTGGCTCTTGTATCCTGGGCACTATTTCCTTTGAGGTGCAGAAGCTTCTCAGCTTAATATATTCCCATCTGTTAATCTCTGCTTTCACTTGCTTGGAGAGTGCAGTTTCCTCCTTGAAGATGCCTGTAATGTCCTGGAGTGTCTTGCCTATGTGCTGTTCTATATATCTTATGGTTTTGGGGCTGATATTGAGGTCTTTAATCCATTTGGATTTTACCTTCGTACATGATGATAGCTGGGGGTCTAAGTTCAATTTTTTGCAAGCAGCTATCCAATTGTGCCAACACCACTTGTTGAAGAGGCTTTCCCTGCTCCATTTAGGGTTTCCTGCTCCTTTATCAAAAATTAGTTGATTGTATGTCTGGGGAAAATTTTCTGAGTATTCAAGCCTATTCCACTGATCTGAGGGCCTGTCCTTATTCCAATACCATGCTGTTTTGATAACTATTGCTTTGTAGTACAGTTTAAAGTTGGGGAAAGTAATTCCTCCCATATTCTTTTTCCCAATGATTGCTTTGGCTATTCGAGGGTGTTTATTGTTCCAAATGAATTTCAAAAGTGTCTGATCCACTTCTTTGAAGAATGTCATGGGTATCTTTAGAGGGATAGCATTAAATCTGTATAATGCCTTGGGGAGTATTGCCATTTTGATGATGTTAATCCTGCCAATCCACGAGCAGGGTATGCATTTCCATTTCCGCGTGTCCTCTCTTATTTCTTGGAGCAGAGTTTTATAGTTTTCTCTGTATAGGTCCTTCACATTTTTAGTCAAGTTGATTCCAAGATATTTGAGTTTGTGTGGCACTATTGTGAATGGGGTTGTTTTCTTAATGTCCATTTCTTCCTTATTACTGTTGGTGTATAGAAAGGCCATTGATTTTTGTGTGTTAATTTTGTAGCCTGCCACCTTGCTATGAGTCTATTGTTTCTAGAAGCTTTTTGGTAGAGTCTTTAGGGTTTTCTAAGTAGAGTATCATGTCATCTGCAAACAGTGAGAGCTTGACTTCTTCCTTTCCTATCTGGATTCCCTTGATATCTTTTTCTTGCCTAATCGCTATAGCAAGTACTTCCAGTGCTATGTTGAATAGGAGTGGTGAGAGAGGACAGCCTTGTCTTGTACCAGAATTTAGAGGGAAGGCTTTTAGTTTTTCTCCGTTGCGGATAATATTTGCCGTTGGCTTGTGGTAGATGGCTTCAACTAGATTGAGAAAGGTTCCTTCCATTCCCATCTTGCTGAGAGTTTTGATCAAGAATGGGTGTTGGACCTTATCAAATGCTTTCTCTGCATCTATTGATATGATCATGTGGTTTTTATTTTTCTTGTTATTGATGTTGTGTATGATGTTGATAGATTTACGGATGTTAAACCAGCCTTGCATTCCTGGGATGAAACCTACTTGATCATAGTGGATGATCTTCTTAATGAGGCATTGAATCCTATTTGCCAGGATTTTGTTGAGGATCTTTGCATCTGCATTCATCAGGGATATTGGTCTGTAATTTTCTTTTTTGGTAGCATCTCTGTCTGGTTTAGGTATCAAGGTGATGTTGGCTTCATAAAAGCTATTTGGAAGTGTTTCCGTTTGTTCAATTTCATGAAAGAGTCTTGCCAGGATTGGTAGTAGTTCCTCTTGGAAAGTTTGAAAGAATTCATTAGTGAATCCATCTGGGCCTGGGCTTTTGTTTTTCGGCAGACCTTTGATTACCATTCTAATTTCATCAATGGTGATGGGGGTGTTTAGATATGCTACATCCTCTTCCTTCAACCGTGGAAGATTATAAGAGTCCAAGAATTTATCCATTTCTTCCAGGTTCTCATTTTTAGTGGCGTAGAGTTTCTCAAAGTAGTTTCTGATTACCCTCTGAATCTCTCTCATATCAGTAGTGATCTCTCCTTTTTCATTCCTAATATGAGTTATCAAGTTTCTCTCTCTCTCTTTCTTTGTTAGGTTTGCCAGTGGTCTATCAATCTTGTTTATTTTTTCAAAGAGCCAACTTCTGCTTTCGTTGATCTTTCGGATTGTTTTTTGGGTTTCCACTTCATTGATTTCTGCTCTCAGCTTTGTTATTTCCTTCTGTCTTCCTATTTTTGGGTCCTTTTGTTGAGCATTTTCTAGTTCTATTAGCTGTGTCATTAGGCTACTCAGGTAAGCTCCTTCTTCCTTCCTGATGTGTGCTTGCAAAGCTATCAATTTTCCTCTCATTACTGCTTTTGCTGTGTCCCATAAGTTCTGATAGTTTGTGTCTTGATTGTCATTTGTTTCCAGGAACCTTTTGATTTCCTCCTTGATTTCATCTCGGACCCACTGGTTATTGAGTATGAGGCTGTTTAACTTCCAGGTGTTAAGGTTTTTCTTCTGAGTCCCTTTGGAATTCACAAATAATTTCAGAGCCTTGTGGTCAGCAAAGGCAGTCTGCAAAATTTGTATCCTCTTGATATTATGGAGGTATGTTTTATGTGCCAGCATGTAGTCTATCCTGGAGAATGTCCCATGTACATTGGAGAAGAATGTGTATCCAGGTTTCTGGGGGTGGAGTGTCCTATGTATATCCACTAAGCCTCTTTCTTCCAATTCTCTCCTCAGGTCTAGTATATTCTTGTTGGGTTTCAGTCTGGTTGACCTATCCAGTGTTGACAAAGCCGTGTTGAGGTCCCCCACAATTATTGTGTTGTTATTGATATTATTTTTCAGATTTGTCAACAGTTGTATTAAATATTTTGCTGGCCCCTCATTCGGTGCATATATGTTTAGGAGAGTTATTTCTTACTGCTCTACATACCCCTTGATTAATATAAAATGTCCATCTTTGTCCCTTACAACCTTCCTGAGTATAAAGTTTGCATTATCTGATATTAGTATGGCCACTCCAGCTTTTTTTTTTTTTAATATGATTTTTATTTTGATCATCGTGGCTTACATATTGTTGACAATATTATTTTAGGTACATATTTACATAAAAGCAAGGGGGATTCCCATCACCAGATTGTCTTTACGTATACCTCCATTTTTGTCCTCCCTCCCATTTCCTCTTCCCTCACCCTCAGGGCGGCTAGAATATGTGGTCCCCTCTGTATCTGACCCACTACCTAGTAGTCTTGCACCTGTTTGGTCTTGATGTCTCCCTTATTTCCCCCTCTAACTGGAGGTAGGACTAGTTAGTTCAAGATGCATGGTTTTGTTTGAAAAAGAGAAAAGAAATAAGCTGGGGTAAGAGACTAATATGCCGCAAATGTGCGGAATCCTTCTAGGGGCTCTCATCAACGCTTTGAGAGATCAAGGAGATAAAGAAGGTGAAACACTCCCCCCGTACCAAAAGCAGTGTCAAATATCCAGTGAGGATTCCGGCTATATCGATTAGCACCACAAAAAAACAAGCAAGCGAAAAAAAAAAAAAAAAAACAAAGAAAAACAGACAAACAAAAACAAAAACAAAAAAGAAACAAACAAAAACAAATCAAAACGAAAACCGCTATGGTCTTGAAATAAGAAACATGGCATAGCACATAAAGAAAGGAAAGAAAAGAAGAGAAAAAAAAAAGTATAACTGGGGACAACAATTTCAATAATCACACCCAAACAGAGAAATCTACCAAAGATAGGTAGGTAAATAAAAATAATAATAATAATAAAAAATGAAGATAAAAAAATAATATATATATAAAAAAATAACCGAGGTTTTGTACTTTTTTTATTTTTGTTTTTTCCCTCCTGCCCTGGCACAGTAAATATTGGGGTCATTCAAAGAGGAATTCACTTGGCCTAAGAAATATGGGGTTTCTCCGTCCTTGGAGTATATTGTCATGGGATCAACTATAGACTCTGCTCAGGCTCATTTATTTTCCCGGTGGTGCTTTTGTGGTGTGTGGAAGACTTCTGCCCTGTCCTGTGTGATACACTCAGACCTCTGTGTCTAGAGGTCTCTGTATCTGCACGGATCCTGAGGTGGGACTTATGATGAAGTCAGTCTTTGTGGTTTTTGAGGTTCCGTTCCTTCAGTGTCATTTTAATCCATCTTCTGTGGTTGGAGATCTTGGTCTTTGTGTTGAACCTGGGATGGCGCCTAGGATAGCGTCTTTCTTTGTGCTTCCCGAAGCCCCATTCCGTTACAATTGTCTCTGCCAGACCTTTGGAACTGGGGATCATAAGTATTGTGCAGGTCATAGTTCAAACCCTGAACTAGGGCTTTTTTATTGGTCCCAAGATATATACAGTCTGGTCATGGTTCTAGCAGCCAGTCCTCTATAACTCGCGATCTTGGCTTTTGGACCTACCAAAGAGTGACAAGTCTTCTGGTTTTGTCTTGTCATTGGCTGGTAAGGTAGGCTAATCTGTTCTAAGGTCAGGTTGTTCACATTTTCCTCGTTGTCAGGATATCATGTTAGAGCTGGTCCTTGTTGGTGGCCCCACAGTATTAAGGCTGTCCCGGCTGGGATTTGTTTCTTGTAGCTGTTGTGAGGAACTGTGCCGTTTCTATGTCTGGGGTCCAGGGTTCAAGGCTGGACAAATGGTATCTAATCACCTGAAGTCTAAGTTGATTCCACATGACATATTTTCAGGGTAGGAGATATCCCTGTATTGTAAACAACTATGAGTTCTTTTTTTTTTTTTTTTTTGTGGTTTTTGGGTCACACCCGGCAGTGCTCAGGGGTTATTCCTGGCTCCAGGCTCAGAAATTGCTCCTGGCAGGCACGGGAGGACCATATATGGGACGCCGGGATTCGAACCGATGACCTCCTGCATGAGAGGCAAACGCCTTACCTCCATGCTATCTCTCCGGCCCACAACTATGAGTTCTTATCTCTAGTAGACAAGAGCTCTTTTTTTTATGTAAGATTTCCCCTTTATTTAGTGTGCCTTTGCAGGGAGAAACGGTGCTACCTTATATTGTCGGTGTATTTGGGGGTGGACAGAGGGGATAACAGAAACAGGTCACATACCCAAAAATGATTAAAAAAAAAAGGAATAAAAATGTATCAGCTCACAAATGTATATGTAGGACAGACATTAAAAAAATAACTTAATTAATTTTAAAAAAATAAAAAAAAAAGAAAAGAAAAGAAAAGAAAAGAAATAAAATGAGTTAGCGAAGTTTTTAAAGGACCAAAGTGGTGCAAAAGACTATCTTACATTTGGGGGAAAGCAGGTAAAGCGGTGCTATATTAGAGGTCTTATGCCTATGTTGGAAGTACAGTTTTTCCCATTGTCTTTTGGGTTTTTCTTGTGGTGCATGGGTTCCCAGGCATCTTTATATCACACCCCTGACCTTCTTCAGATTGGTAAAAATTTGCGGCAGGGGGGTCTTGGAAGAGTTCTTGCTTTGGGGATACTTTTGGACCTAGGTCCAGTTTCAAGAAACAGTCCACATTAGGGGGAGTTGGTATGGAGAGCCTCGCATCATGAGTCCGCAGGGGAGTTGGCTGTCTTTTCTTGCAGGAGACGAGGTGTGGGTTTGACTGGGTGTCCCCTCGCCTGGGTGCTGGGTACTGGTTCGTTGGGTAGGAGGTCGATCTTGATGCCTAATAGATTAAGGACTGAGGGTGAAGAGTTTCAATATGGTGGGAGATCTGGATGGGATTGGGGGGTGACGGGGTGGTTGGATTTCTGGAGGGGAGAAAGGGGAAGGTATATGGGAGGGGTATGAAGGGAGAGAAAAGAGAAAATAGCTTAGAAAGAAAGGGAGAAGAGAAAGGGAAAAAAGCAAAGAGAAGAATAGAAAAGAGAAAAGTGAAAGGGGGAAAAGAGAAAAAATAAAAAAAAAAGTAGAGCCTGTAGTTTAAGTCTGTACGTCTCAGTTACTGCTTCGGTGGTCTGACTGGTCACGTGCTTCAGTTCCTAAAAGAAGGTGTAACCTAGAGATAAAGTGTATGTCAAAGAGTTTTCTCGGGGCCATCTCGTATTGCAAGCAAGGTATGGTATCTCGCGTGGTATCCCGAGTTGCCGTCTTAGTTTGTCCGCCCTTTGTATCCAAGGGCGCCTGTGAACAGAAAAGCTGAGAGGTTATTTAAAATATAGTAAGATAAAGGCATTAAAACATAGTGTTATGGTATGTTTCCATTGCAGTCAGTGATTTCCCATGGTGTTCTATACTTCTGTTCCTGTATACGATCTCTAAGGGATTATTGTGGGCCTTTGTTGTAGAAGTCTGATTACATACCTGTTCTCTCTATGTTGCTGTTTCTTTTGTTGTTGTTTTCTTTGTGGTATAATGTGTAGTTAAGAGTTCGTGTTGTTCCTTTTTCATGTATTTTGGACACTGCTCCCAAGTATATGTTGACTATTACAGTGTTTGGAGATTCTACCCTGTTAAACCCTTTTATTTGGTTGTTAGGTATTAGTTGTGTATAAAATATATGTTCTAGGTGCTTCAGAATAGTGCTACCATTCTGTGTTTATCTTTTGTCTTCTGACTTACTTCATTTAACATAACATGATCTAGGTCCATCCACGTTGCTGCAAAATCTGTGATTGTATCATTTCTGACTGCCATGTAGTATTCCATTGTGTATATGTACCACATCTTAATGATCCATTCATCTGTTGTTGGACATCGAGGTTGGTTCCAAGATTTGGCTATTATACTGAGTGCTGCGATAAATAGTGGGGTGCATACATATTTTGGAATGAATGTCCTTTCAACTTGGGGGTATATGCCTAGGAGTGCAATTGCTGGGTCAAATGGCAGCTCAATTCTGAGTTCTTTGAGCACTCTCCAGACTTTTCTCCATAGATGTTGGACTAGGGGGCATTCCCACCAGCAGTGGATGAGAGTTCCTTTCATACCGCATCCCCGCCAACAAAGGTTGTTTCCATTATTTTTGATGTGAGCCATCCTCACTGGTGTAAGGTGGTATCTCATTGTTGTCTTGATTTGGATCTCCCTGATAATGAGTGAAGGTGAGCATGTTTTCATGTGTTTGTTGGCCATCCTTCTGTCTTCCTCAGAGAAGTGTCTATTCATTTCATCTCCCCATTTTTTTATGGCTTTATTTGGTTTTGGGGGGTTCAGCTTTCTGAGTGCTTTGTATGTTCTAGATATCAGCCCTTTATCTGATATATCGAGTGAAAAGATTTTTTCCCATTCTGTTAACTGTCTTTTTGCGTTAAGTAGGGTTTCTTTTGCCATGCAAAAGCTTTTTAGTTTGATATAGTCCCATTTGTTTATATTTGATGCTAACGTTATTGCCATTGGTGCTCCATTCTCAAAGACCTTTTTGATATATAGGTCTTCGAGTGTTCTGCCTATTTTATTCTCGATAAACTTTATAGATTCGGGTCTGATTTCAAGGTCTTTGATCCATTTTGAGTTAACTTTTGTATAAGGGGTGAGGTATGGGTCAATCTTCACTTTCGTACATGTGGTTTTCCAGTTGTACCAACACCATTTGTTGAATAGACTTCCTTTGTTCCACTTCAGATCCTTGCCTCTTTTGTCAAATATTATTTGGCTGTATATTTTGGGGTTTATGTCTGGGAATTCTGTTCTGACCCACTGGTCTGAGGTCCTGTCTCTGTTCCAGTACCATGCTGTTTTGATTACTATAGCTTTATAGTATAGTTTCAAGTTAGGTAAGGAGATGCCTCCCAGATTTTTGTTTTTCAGTATGTGTTTGGCTATCCTGGGTCTTTTGTGGTTCCAGATAAATTTTGTGACTGATTGTTCTATTTCTTTAAAGAATGGTGTCTGGATTTGGATAGGGATTGCATTAAATCTATATAGTAGTTTGGGTAGGATAGTCATTTTGATTATGTTAATTCTACCTATCCATGAGCATGGGATGTTCTTCCATTTCTTTAGATCATCTTCAATTTCTTTCTGAAGCGTTTTGAAGTTTTCCTGGTATAGATCTTTCACTTCCCTTATAAGGTTGATTCCTAGGTACCTGATATTTTTTGATACTATTTTAAATGGTATTGTATTTTTAATCTCTCTCTCCTCGATTTCGTTGTTTGTATATAGAAACGCTACTGTCTTTTGTGTATTGACTTTGTATCCAGCCACTTTGCTGTATTGGTTAATTGTTTCTAGGAGTTTTACTGTGGACTCTTTGGGGTTTTCGATGTATATCATCATATCATCTGCAAATAGAGATAGTTTGTGTTCCTCTTTCCCAATTTGGATTCCTTTGATTCCCTTCTCTTGTCGAATTGCTATTGCTAGGACTTCTAAGGTTATATTGAATAAGAGTGGAGAGAGTGGACAGCCTTGCCTAGTTCCTGACCTTAGTGGGAATGCTTCTAGTTTCTCGCCATTAAGTATAATGTTGGCTGTAGGCTTTTCATAAATAGCTGTAACTATCTTGAGGAAGGTTCCTTCTAACCCTATTTTGCTGAGTGTCTTTAACATGAAAGGGTGTTGGATTTTGTCAAACGCCTTCTCTGCATCAATTGATATGATCATGTGGTTTTTGTTTTTCTTGTTGTTGATGTGATGTATAATGTTAATTGATTTGCGTATGTTGAACCAACCTTGCATTCCTGGTATGAATCCCACTTGGTCATGATGTATGATCTTTTTGATGAAGAGCTGGATTTGGTTTGCTAAGATTTTGTTGAGTATCTTTGCATCTATGTTCATTAGTGAGATTGGTCTGTAGTTTTCTTTCTTAGTGATGTCTTTGCCATCTTTGGGGATGAGTGTGATATTTGCCTCATAGAAGGAGTTAGGAAGGATTCCTGTTTTTTCTATGGTTTGGAAGAGCCTATGAAATAGTGGTAGTAAATCTTCTCGGAATGTTTGGTAGAATTCGCCTGTAAATCCGTCTGGGCCTGGGCTTTTCTTCTTAGGGAGTTTTTTAATTACATCTTCAATTTCCTCTGAGGTGATTGGTCTGTTTAGGCTTTCTAGTTCTTCTTTGTCCAGTCTTGGAAGAGGGTTTTTCTCCAGGAATCTGTCGATTTCTCCTGGGTTCTCTATCCTAGCTGAGTAGAGTTTCTCATAATATGTTCTCATGATATGTTGTATTTCTTGGGGTTCTGTTGTAATCTCTCCCCTTTCATTTGTGATCCTACTGATTTGGGTGTTTTCCCTCTTTTTTTGGTGAGTTTTGCCAGTGGTTTGTCTATCTTGTTTATTTTTTCGAAAAACCAACTCCTGGTCTCATTGATTTTTTGTATTGTTTTCTTAGTTTCTATGCTGTTTATTTCTGCTCTGGTTTTTATTATTTCTTGCCTTCTGGTTGTGGTTGGGTTTCTCTGTTGCTGTTGTTCCAATTCTTTGAAGTGATCTTTTAAACTGTTGGTTTTGTTATTTTCCTGTTTCTTGCCATAGGCCTGTATTGCTATGAGTTTCCCCCTAATTACTGCTTTTGCTGTGTCCCACAAATTTTGACATGTTGTCTCTTCATTATTATTTGTCTCAAGGAATCTTTTTATTTCTTCCTTGAGTTGCTCTTTGATCCAGCTGTTGTTGAGCAGCATGTTGTTTAATCTCCAGGTATTAGTTTTTCTCCATTGCTTCTTCTTGACCCCAATTTTGAGCTCTGTTGCATAGTGATCTGAAAGGGTACTTCTAATGATCCTTACCTTCCTGGTCTTATGCAGGTTGGCTTTGTTTCCTAAGACATGGTCTATTCTGGAGAAGGTTCCATGTGGACTTGAGAAGAATGTGTATTCTGTTTTCTGAGGGTGGAGGGCTCTATATAAGTCTATTAGTCCTAAATCTTCTAATTTTTTCATTCAGAGCTCTTATTTCTTTGCTATTTTTCTGTTTGGTGTATCTGTCCAGTGGTGATAGTGGAGTATTGAGGTCCCCTACTATTATCACATTTCCCTTCATGTGTTTCTCCAGGTTTACGAGCAGTTGCCTCACATATTTTGCTGACTCTACATTAGGTGCATAGATATTGACCATGGTTAGTGTTTCTTGATCTAGTGTTCCCCTGATCAGTAAGTAGTGACCCTCTTTATCTCTGATCACTTTCTTGAGATTGAAAGTGATTTGGTCTGATATAAGAATGGCTGTCCCTGCTCTTTTTTGTTTTCCATTGGCTTGAATAAGTACTTTCCATCCTTTTATTCTAAGCCTGTGCTTATCCTGCATCTGTAGATGTGTTTCTTGCAGACAGCAGAAGTCCGGTTTATTTTTCCTAATCCAGTTCTCTACTATGCATCTTTTAATTGGGGAGTTTAGGCCATTAACATTTAGGGAGATTATTGAGAGAGAGGACTGTTGTGCAGTTGTGTTGTGTAGGGTTGTTTTTGTTACAATCGGGGGTTTGGATTGTGTAATTCATCTCTGAGTAGGTCGTTTAGGATCAGTTTTGTTTGCACAAATAGCTCTAGTTCGGTCTTGTTTGAGAATGTTTTTAGTCTGTCCTCCCATATGAATGATAGTTTTGCTGGGTATTGGACTCTAGGTTGGAAGTTTTTTTCATTCAGTCGTTTAAATATGTTATTCCACTGTCTTCTTGCTTGAATTATTTCGACTGGGAGATCTGGTTTGATTCTTATGTCCCTACCTTTGTATTTGAGGTTTTTTTTTCTCTCTTATTGCTTTAAGAAGTTTCTTTTTCTCTTTGTTTTTTGCCATTTGGATTACTATATGTCTTGGTGTTGGTTTATTGGGGTCTATTTTATTAGGGACCCTCTTGATCTCCTGTATTTGACCTGAAGTTTCATTCCAGAGGGTGGGGAAGTTCTCTGCTATTATCTCTCTGACTATTTGTTCTTCCCCTTTCCCTATTTCCTCCCCTTCTGGTATACCCACGATTCTTAGATTGTTTCTTTTGTCCTTGTTCATTAGGTACTGGACTTTTCCTTCCAGTGCTTTGCCTTTTATTTCTTTGTTGGTTTCTTGTTCATTTTTTGTTTGCAGTTTTCCTTCGAGTTCTTCAATGTGTTTCTCCAACTCTGTGTTTCTGCTAGTAAGGCTCGTTACTTTGTCTGTTAATTCCTTCACTTCTTTTTGTATGGACTCTCTCATGCTCTTTAACATTTCTTCTTTAATTTGGCTTATTCATTCATCCATAGCTATCTTATATTCTGTAGCTAAGGTTTCTCTCATTTCTTTTATTAATTCTTGCATTTCCTTCCTCATTGCTGCTTTTAGTTCGCCTTCCCAGGGATCTGTGCGTTTTGGCGGACTTGGAAACTTGTTAGGGTTTGTCTCCGTATCTTCAGAACTTAGGGTTCTCTTTGATTTACCCATTTTTTTTTTGTATTTATTGGTGTGCTTTGGAGTGCTGTTCCTTCCAATTTCAGCCTGTTTTTTTCCCCTGTTGTGTGGGACTGGGTCTCCTCCCTGAGGGTGGATCTAGAGGTACTGTTGGGAGAGCTTGCTGAGGTTTGGCTCCTCCTTGCTCTTTCTGTGGCCTGATTCCTTGCTTTGCCCTATTGTTGTCAGCTAGTGCTGAGAGGCAGCAAAAGCCCAGCGGGGGGCGGGGCGGAACCGGCGTGGGTGGGCGGGGCGCTGCAGGGGCGGGGCAAACCGTTCGCGTGGGCCGCGTGGGTGGGCGGAGCCTCCCTAGCCTCTGGAGGGCAGAGAATCGCTGCAGGGGCGGGGTGGACCGTTCGCGCGGGCCGCGTGGGTGGGCGGAGCCTCCCTAGCCTCTGGAGACCAGAGAAACGCTACGGGGGCGGGGCGGACCGTTCGCGCGGGGCCACTCCAGCTTTTTTATGGGTGTTGTTTGCTTGGATAATTTTTCTCCAGCCTTTTATTTTGAGTCTATGTTTGTTCTGACTATTCAGGTGCGTTTCTTGTAGGCAGCAGAAGGTTGGATTGAGTTTTTTGATCCATTTAGCCACTCTGTGTCTCTTGACTGGTGCATTTAGTCCATTGACATTGAGAGAAAGAATTGTCCTGGGATTTAATTCCATCTTTATATCGAAATTTGGTGTGTCTCTTGGTTAGTCTTGTCTTAAATTAGGTCTTTCAGTTTTTCTCTTAAGACTGGTTTGGAGTCTGTAAAGTTTCTGAGCTGCTTTTTGTCTGTGAAACCATGTATTCTTCCATCAAATCGGAAAGTGAGTTTTGCTGGGTATAGTATTCTGGGTGAAGCATTCATTTCATTCAGTCTTGTCACAATATCCCACCACTGTTTTCTGGCATTGAGTGTTTCTGGTGACAGGTCTGCTGTAAATCTCAAGGACGCTTGCTTGAACGTAATTTCCCCTTTTGATCTTGCTGTTTTCAGAATTCTGTCTCTATCTGTGGGATTTGTCATTGTGACTAGGATGTGTCTTGGGGTGTTTTTTCTGGGGTCTCTTTTGGTTGGTACTCTTCGAGCATGTAGGATTTGATCACCTATATTCTTTAGCTCTGGAAGTTTCTCTTTAATGATGTTCTTGACCATTGATTCTTCCTGGGAATTTTCTTCCTGGGTCTCTGGGACTCCAATGATTCTTAAGTTGTTTCTGTTGATCTTATCATAGACTTCTATTTTCATCTGTTCCCATTCTTTGACTAATTTTTCCGTTGTCTGCTCATTTGCTTTAAGTTTTTTGTCCAATCTCTCCTGCTGTATGGAATTGTTATGTATCTCATCTTCCACAGCACCAAGTCTATTCTCAGCTTCTGATACCCTGTCCCAGAGCTTATCCATTTTGTCATTCACTTCGTTTACTGACTTTTTCAGGCCTGTTAATTGATATGTTATTTCATTTTGGAGTTTTGTGATTTCTGTCTTCATATTTTCTTGGTTCTTATTAGTGTTCTGTTCAACTCGATTCATGGTTTCTTTGAGTTCTTTGAACATATTCCATATTGCTAGTCTAAAGTCCTTATCTGAGAGGTTGATTAGTTGGTCAGCCATTATCTGGTCATCAGAATTGTCCTCTTCATTCTCTATGTCTGATGCTGGCCTGCATTGTTTCCCCATTGTCACACTTGTATTTTGGGTTTTTCTACGTGTTGTGGTGGTATTCATTGGCTATATGATGTAGGCAGCACACTTCTCTGGCTCCGCCCTTTCTGGATGGGCTGACTTGTCTCTAGGGGAGGGGAGTCCTCCGTGGGTGAAGCCTCACACTGGATCAAATCTTAGGCCCAAGCATTCAACGGAGAAGATAGTCCGAGGAGGAATGCTTGCTTCTGTGTTATACCTCAGTTCTTAGTGTGATTTTTTCTTCTTGTTACGATGGTGTTCTTTTCTTAGAAAGAGTGCACGGCTGCGTAGCGAAGCGGAGCGGCCGTGCTCTGCTGGAGCGTCTTTTGCCCCACTCCCAAGAGTTTCACGCAAGAGGACAGTAGAGAAACATTTACAAGGAGCACTCACAGTTGGGCTCCACTGGGCGGGCGCAGATTCGTGGCTTTTCCCTGCCTGATGTCCCAAACAGGGCAGCTGGCTTCTGCGAAAGCCCGCCGGTTTTCACGTTCTGGAGACCCGCCCTGGAAATGGCGTCTGGGAGAGCAGATTTCTGGAGCGTCTTTTGCCCCACTCCCAAGAGTTTCACGCAAGAGGACAGTAGAGAAACATTTACAAGGAGCACTCACAGTTGGGCTCCACTGGGCAGGTGCAGATTCGTGGCTTTTCCCTGCCTGATGTCCCAAACAGGGCAGCTGGCTTCTGCGAAAGCCCGCCGGTTTTCACGTTCTGGAGACCCGCCCTGGAAATGGCGTCTGGGAGAGCAGATATCTGGAGCGTCTTTTGCCCCACTCCCAAGAGTTTCACGCAAGAGGACAGTAGAGAAACATTTACAAGGAGCACTCACAGTTGGGCTCCACTGGGCAGGTGCAGATTCGTGGCTTTTCCCTGCCTGATAGTAAAATTTCTTTCTCTAGGAATCTATGCTATGATGTACTCCACTTACATAGGATGGCTTAAAATATTTTACAGTTTTTCTAAAAATACTTGTATAGACAAAAAGTAACTCTGGTGATTATTTCTTATTGCCTTGTGGCTGCTACTTGAATCAACAGTGTGGAGCAGGGTTTCTTTTTAAAATTGTGTTAAAATGATTAAGTGGTTAATGTAAAAGCTGACACAACTATTTCTAAGTGCACGATTCAATGAAAGCAAATACATTTACAATCTATTTCAAGCCTACATCATTAATACTTATGTATCTTAAATTGAAACATTAGACAATTACCTCTGATTATACTCTCCCCAATCTGTAGTCAGATCTGTTTTCCTTTCTGCCTTTGTGAGTTTAAGTCATTTTCCATTTCGATACTTACTCCACATATTGAATACTATCTTCCCAAACACCAAACAAAAAATATTCCATGTCACAGCCTTGTTTGCCTGTGGGATGAAATATGAAGACTTTGCTTTGTGAAAATTATTTCTTTTCCATACACCACACACACAAACTTAATCTGAAAAGCATTAAGGCCTTCAAGATCAGACTCAATTTCACTAAAACACATAGATAATAAAAGACATAACTATCCATAATAATGACTTCAGAGGTGTCTTTAATGGCTTACATCCTTCCATTGGCAAAGAGAACCAAAGTAAATAAACAACATTACATAGAATAAGTTCCTGAACTTCAAAAGGAATGTTTTTTTTTTTTTTTTTTTTTTTTGGTTTTTGGTTTTTTTTTTGTTTTGTTTTGTTTTTTTTTTTGGTCACACCCGGTGGTGCTCAGGGGTTACTCCTGGCTGTCTGCTCAGAAATAGCTCCTGGCAGGCACGGGGGACCATATGGGACGCCGGGATTCGAACCAACCACCGTAGGTCCTGGATCTTCTGCTTGCAAGGCAAACACCGCTGTGCTATCTCTCTGGCCCCCAAAAGGAACATTCTTAACATAAAGAAATTTTTTACTAGATGGTAGAAGTTATTTACAAATAGTGATCTGACAAATGACTAATATTCAAAATCTATAAAGCACTCGCAACTCAGTGACAAAAATACAGACCTAACCCTATCAAAAATGGATAGAAGAGCTGAACAGACAAAGATACAGATAACTAAAAGAATATGGAACATTTGTGTCATCATTGATTATCAGTGAATTGCCAATCAAAATGACAATGAGAGGTCACTTCTTATTATTCACACTAGCCAACATGTGAAAATAATCAAACTGCCCTTCAACAGATGAATGATTTAAGTTATTCATCAATAGAAGTTGTTCATCAACAGATGAATGATTTAAGAAGTTAAAAATATGCAATTCTGACTTTTGCTTATTTGAATAGAACTGGAGAGTGTTAAATAAAATGAGTAAGAGAAATTGTGTTTGATATCACTTATAAGTGATATATATTAAAAAAGGGGAATGAATAATGTCTAATGGAAATAGACCCTTGGATTCTGACAACAGAACTGAAGTTACCAAGTGCAGTAGGGTAGAATGGGGTAGACTGGAAGTGAAATAAAGACAATGGTGAAGGATTTTCATTTTGTAAATGGCAGCGCTACAGTGAAATTGTTTATCAAAAAAAATCAAACAAAAATTAATGCTATTATGAACCATGTTAACACTGATAAAATAATTTTAAGTAAAGTCTTTTATTTCAGTTGCATTATTTTCCATTATATTATATTTTTATTAGGTGAATGCTATGTTTTATGTCATGACAGGGGGCCAATTTGAATGGGCAGATTGAGTGGAAATTCTGGGCAAAGTGTACACTTGTCAGACTAAAGTTTACTACTTAATAACTGTGGCCATTGGGTAACTAAATCTTTTTAAGTCTTACATTTTATGTTTGTAAAATGAAGATCATAAATATACCTTGGTATACCACTTGGTAAAATGGATGTGAGGTATACATCAGTTACTATATATATTAAGTTCTTAGAATAATTTCTAAAACCAAGTGCTATTAATATACTGTTTTTCTGCAGTCATTTATTTCTCATTATTTTATCTTATTTATATTTCCATTTTCCTGTATATTTTGATATTCAAACACTTTTAAGAATAAAGAATATGACTATTTTAAATGATTGTTAGTTCCTCTGCTGGTGTTATAATAGTTTTTTCCCCAAAATGTTTTATATACCTCAGTGACATTTGATTGGCACTTTTGATGATGTGGACAACAGAGCTTGAACTTGATGGCCAGGTGAATTTCAGGAGGAATGATGAGGACCTTAGCTGACAGTCTTTCATTCCTCATGTGCTAGAAGAAAAAAGTTTTAAAATTCTATACTACAAAATAAGCCTTAATTCTAATGTAAGTCAATTTTTTGGGGAGGTCACACCTGGCAACGCTCAGGTGTTACTCCTGGCTCTATGCTCAGAAATCACTCCTGGCAGACTCGGTGGACCATATGGTATGCTAGGATTTGAACCATCTTCCTCTGCATGCATGGCAAATGTCCTACCTCCATGCTATCTCTCTGGCCCCAATGTTGTATATATTATATTAGTATATATGTTATATATACACTAATATTTACTAATATATCAGATATATTAGTAATCTATATACTAATATATATGTGCTGTTATATACTAATATATCACTTTCAAAATCATAATTTTTAGACATTTATAAAAATTATGTATCTATTTATAAATTTGAAAGTTATTTTACAGCATATCTATCATCTATCTATCTAAATATCTATCTATCTAGGTGCTGAAAGGAGATAAAATTATCATACAACTTCAGTATTGCAAACCACAGTTTTTACAAGGAAAGAAGAGAAGAAATAGAAATATCTTCCAGAAGAGCAGGCAGGGGAATTGGCATGGGGAAGGCAAGAATGGAAACTGGTGACACTGGTGGTGGGAATTGTGTGCTTGTAAAGGGTGTTGTGCATTGTATGACTGAATCATGAAAAATTTTGTAAATTAAAAGAAAAACCACAATATCATAAATACGCTTGTAACTATGGTGTATAAAGAAAGCAATAAAATTTTAATGACTAAAAACCCACCCAAACCAAAAGAATAGAATTAATGATTTCAAGTTAACTTAACTAAAAA
Source organism: Suncus etruscus (assembly GCF_024139225.1). Classification (NCBI taxonomy): domain Eukaryota; kingdom Metazoa; phylum Chordata; class Mammalia; order Eulipotyphla; family Soricidae; genus Suncus; species Suncus etruscus. Next base: position 139,535,418 of record NC_064849.1, on the reverse strand, counting down.
AAAATTCTACTTAAAATGAATAAATGTGACTAAAGTGATAGTGGAAAAAGAGTTAAAAATTAGAGACAGAGATAAAGGGAGGGAAAGAATGTAAATAATAAATGCCATCATTACAAGGTTAATGAATCACATTGTTCTTCAAAAATAGTAGAATTTATTTGCTGAGCCAGATAATATCTATCAGTGAAAGGAAATCGGCTCATTTTGTTCTTTTCACAACATACATATGTATGTATATACATACAGTCATGTAACACATATTTAAGTCTAAGCTAAATTGTTAGAATTTTTCTTCAGTAAACCTTTGTTGGTTTCAAAATCAAATAAATTACAATTATATATAGTGGAGGGGACAGAGGGACAAAGCAAAGTCTGTAATTCATTTTGATTTGACCTTTGTGCATGGTGTTAGATAGAGTTCTGAGTTTGCTATTTTGCCTTGTAGCTGACCAATTCTCCCAACACCAGTTGTTGAAGAGGCTTTCATTTGCTCCATTTTGCATTTCGTGTCCCTTTATCAAAGATTGACTGTCAGTCTGAGGGTTATTCTCTGAATACTCAAGTCTATCCCATTGGTCTGGGGTGGGGTCTCTCTTTATTCCAGTACCATGCTGTTTTAATGATTATTGCTTTGTAGTACAATTTAAAGTTGGGGAATGTAATGTCTTCCATCTTTTTCCTCAGGGTTTCTTTGGCTATTCTTGGTCATTTATTTCTATATGAATCTAATGTTTGTAGAAGCATTTTTATAGAGTATTTAGGATGTTCCAAATATAGTATCATGTTATCTGCAAACAGAGCTTGTCTTCATCCTTTCATATTTGGATGCCCTTGATATCTTTTTCTTACCTAATTTCTGACAAGTACTTCCAGTACTATATAAAATAGGAGGGAGGAGAGAGGGTAGATTTGCCTTGTGCCAGATATTAGGGGAAAGGCTTTCAGTCCCACCCCACCCAGAGTATATTTGCCATGAGCTTGTGATAAATGGCCTAGCCCAGTGGTCGGCAACCTTTATTTTTAACTGAGCCAAATCTCGTCAAAACCACGATTAAAATTTATTTTGAGAGCCACATTTTTTTGGGGGGTGGGGGGGGAGTTGTTTTGTTTTGTTTTGGCAGTGCTCAGGGGTTACGCCTGGCTCTATGCTCAGAAATCGCTCCTGGCAGGCTTAGGGGACCATATGGGATGCTGGGATTTGAACCATCGACTTTCTGCATGAGAGGCAAAGGCCTTACCTCCATTTTATCTCTCCGGCCCTGAGAGCCACATTTTTAAAACCGAAAATACATAGGATGGTAAACTGTTTTTAGTTTCAATAAGATTTTATTGAGAATGTTCTGTATGCAAGTATTCACATAGGTAGGGAGGATAAAAATAACACAACTAATAAAACAAAAACTTTAGAAGAAAAACAAAAACTTTAGATATTATTTATCGATAACATTAAATTTCATAAAATTTGCCTTACAGTGTAGAGAAAATTATATCCTGACAATGACTGACAAAGCCACAAACACTAATGTTTGTGCATTTCCTTGGATAGTTTGAGTAAGTCAGGTTTGTATGTTGTTGTTTTTAATTTTAGGCAGGATTCCAGGTTCTCATTGATGAGATGATTTTTCAATTTACTCTTGATAAGAGTCATGCTTGAAAATGATTGTTCACATAAATATGTAAACCCGAACAAAGAAAAAACAGCAAATGCTATCTTTTTTAGTTGATTATATGAGTCAGGAATACTATTCCAGGTGTTAAAAATCAACATATCTTCCTTCTCCAGGTCTTTCAAAGCAGACCACTTGTGCCGTGAACTAAGTTCACATTTGTGTTTCTCTAATCTTTCTAAATTAGCACAAAGAAGTTCAAATTTCGAGCTCCACAGTTCTTTGTTTTTTAAATCCAGAAATTGTATGTCAAAGTTGCCAATGTCGATATTAAAGGGAGAAAAATTTAATTCCATTACAGTGGCATCCAGAGGTTTTTTAACAAAGGCAACGTCACTTTGCTCTTTCTGAAATCCTGAAACCTCTTGAGAAAAGCTTCCCTCATATTTAAAAGTGCTGTTTTAAAATAGGTAATATCAATATCAGAATTATTTTCTTGGCGATGTTTCAACAGGCTTGGAAGGTGAATCAATTTTTTTTTGTCAAAATCTTGAGCAAAAACAGATAATTTGTTTTCAAACAAAATAACTTCTTCTAACATCGAAAAAATTATGTTTCCTTTCCCCTGTAGTTTATGATTAAGCTGATTTAGATGTGAAGTAACATCCACCATAAAATACAGTTTTTGAATCCACTGATTGTTAATTCTGGATAGTGAACACCTTTCTCGAGGAAAATCGCTTTGATTTTTGATATTAAGTAAGCAAGACGTTTCAAAATGTTTCCTCTTGATAACCAAAATGTGCTGAAAATTTGAAACCCTACAATATGGAGATTAAACAGGTAAAAGAGAAAAACCTTTTAACAATCTTTAAAAGCAAGGACAGTATTCCAGAGAAAAATAGTGATTTCACTGAAAAGAAAAAATCTATTGACACTTTATGTGTGCTGCAAGAAATGTGTGCTGCAAGAAACCAAACTAAAATACACACAAAAACGAAAATAGCACTTTGTTAAAGACATATGATACCATATCATAAAGGAATTATGATAGAGTGCCTGAAACATTTTTAAAATAATTTTTTATTTAATCATATTTGTTACAAAATTATTCATACTTGAGTTTTAATCATAGAATGTACACCAACCTTCACCAGTGCACTTTTCCCATCACCAATGTCCCTGGTTTCCTTCCCCTTTACCCTCCTCTGCCTATGGGACAGGCATTTTGCTTTTTTCTCTCTATGTCTCTTTTCCTTTATGACACTGAGGTTTGCAAAATTTTCTTTATGACACCGTGGTTTGCAATATTGTTAATTAAAGAGTACCATGCATGCCACTTATCCATTTTCAGCATCCCGTTCTTGTCCAGAGTGGTATGTTCCAACTATTAATGTCATAATGTACCTTTCTCTATTCTAACTGAACTCACCACTTTTTATGGCAAACTTCCTATCATGGACTAGTCCTCCTGTCCCTCATCCCTATTTGCTCTAGATATTATTACTATATTGCCATTTATTATTCTTATATGCCACAAATGATTATTCTGTGTCTACACCTCTCCTCACTCATTTCACTCAAAATAATATTCTGATGTGTTGATGTATGTACAGATAATGCACTGTGCATGGCTCAGTGTTTTTGTGTAGTCACAAGAAACAGAAGTTGCACACCGTACATTGTATCCACTCATTGTATGATAGACTGAATTAAAAAAACACCCTGCTGAACTAAACTCTGTGACAGATGACACGGTAAAGATAATTTGTGAAATTCATAATTGTGATCAAATTCAGGCTATTCACTACCCTGGATGAGAGTATGGATGCCCACTACTAGCATCTTCTCCATGAAGAAGTGAAGTGGCTGTTCAGGGGAAGGGTGCTCTCTCGTCTTGTTGGCAAGAGGGAAGAAGTAGTGCAGTTCTTGTGAGAGCAGAACTCTGACTTTGTACAGCCCCAGTTGGACAAGGAATGGGTAGCTAAGCTTGTGTATTTGGCAGACATTGTTCATTTTCTCTATGAATTTAATATTTCTCTGCAGGAGAGTTTCACAAGTAGTTTTTATAGTGAGACATAAGATGGATGTGTTCAAAAAAGAATCTGATTCTGGGATAGCTGAGTCTGAGAAGGAGATATTGAAATGTTTCCACTCTTGCAAAAAGTTTCTGATTGGCACTTATATTATGCAGAAAGTCATACTCAAAATGAAAAACAGCATTTAAAGGTATTAGCTCACAACTTTAATCATGAGTACTCTGAACATGAGAATTCATGGAAAAGAAAACTCTGGGTTGAGAATCCCTTCCTGGAAGATGGCCACTCTTGTGCAAAATAAAATATGTGTTTTAGGATCACTCCAGGCACTGTATTTCTAAACCCCACCCAACCTGGTCTGAAGAAGCAGGGTAGCAAGAAAGAAATAATAAACCAAGCTAGCCAGGAAAGGATGATTATGGAGTCCATGGCTTTTTATCTTGTACTCTCTGCCTCAAGCCCAAAAAGCTAGAACATCTCTTTCTTTATTAAAACCAATTCCCAATACCAGGAGGTTTCAGGTCAAGAGAGAGAGATGAAAGTACATATTCAGTGGACTTTTATATATCAAAGGAAGAGGTTTAAGAAAGGATGACGTTGGGGGAACACCTTTGTTTAGAATTGATACTGGGTATCGTCTTACACTTTTGGAGCAGGCTGCTGGGATTGCACACAGGGCGTGCCCTGACAGAGGCTAGGAGCAGAGTCCTGACTCCTGAAGTGGCCACCCGGCACACAGAAGAACCAAATTAAAAGTGTAAAGAGCCCCATGTGGCTCATGAGCCGCAGGTTGCTGACCACTGGCTTAGCCTATATTGAGAAAAGTTCCTTTTATTCCTATCATTTTAGAGTATAACATAAATGCATGTTGTGCCTTATCAAAAGCTTTCTCTGCATATATTGATATGATCATATGGTTTTTAATTTCCTTTTGTTGATCTGGTGCATTACATTGATTGACTTTCTTATGTTGAACCATCCTTGCATCTCTTAAATGAATCCTATTTGTAATTGTGTATGACTTTCCTGATAAGGCATTTGATCCTATTCTCTAAGATTTTGTTAGAATCTTTGCATCTGTGTTCATCAGAGATATTGGTCTGTAGTTCTCTTTTTTGGTGAATCTCTGCATGTTTTCATATCAGGGTAATATAAGCTTCATAAAAATTATTTGGAAATGTTTTTGTTTCTTCAATTTCCTGGAAAAGCCTGAAAAATATAGGCTATAGGTCTTCTTGAAAGGTTTGAAATAATTCTTTGGGGCTGGGAAGGTGGCACTAGAGGTAAAGTGTCTGCCTTGCAAGTGCTAGCGTAGGACGGACCGTGGTTCGATAACCCGGCGGCGTCCCATATGGTCCCCCAAAGCCAGGGGCGATTTCTGAGTGAGTAGCCAGGAGTAACCCCTGAGCATCAAACAGGTGTGGCCCAAAAACCAAAAACCAAAAAACAAAAAGAAAAAAACAAAAAGAAAAAAAAAGAAAGAATTCTTTAGTGAATCCATCAGGGATGGGGCTTTTGTTTTTGGGAAGACTTTTGATTAGCATTTTAATTACCTCAATGGTGGTGAGTCTGCTAGATATGCAAGATCATTGTGGTTCTTGTAACCTTGGGAGGTTATTATCCAAGAATTATCCATTTCTTCCAGGTTTTCATTTTTGGAGGATAGAGTTTCTCACAATAGTTTTTGATTATCCTTGAATTTCTGTAGTATTTGTAGTAATCCACCTGGTTTAATTTTTGATTCAATTTATTAAATTTCTCTTTCTTTGTGAGTTTTACTAGTGGTTTATCTATCTTGTTTATTTTTTCAACAAACCAACTCTTTCTTTCATTGATCTTTCAGGTTGTTTTTTTTTTTTTTTTTTTCATTTTCAATTCATTGACTTCTGCTCTAAGCTTTATTATTTTCTTCTATCTTCCTATTTTTGTTCATATTGTTGATCACTTTCCAATTTTTTTAAGCTGTGCCATTGAGTCATTTATGTAGGCTCCCTCTTCATTCCTGATGAATGCTTGGAAAACTATACATTTGCTTCTCTTTTTTTTTTTTTAATCTTTTTTTTTTATTATTGGTTTATGAGTCACACCCGGCAGCACTCAGGAGTTACTCCTGGCTCTATGCTCAGAAATCACTCCTGGCAGGCTCGAGGAACCATATGGGATGCCAGGATTCGAATCACTGTCCTTCCACATGCAAGGCAAACGCCTTACCTCCATGCTGTCTCTCTGGCCCCTCATTTGCTTCTTAGTACTGTTTTAGCAATGTCCCACAGATCCAGATAATTTGTGTTTTCATTCTTGTTTTATTTTATGGAATCTTTTGATTTCCTTTTGATTTTGTCTTTGACTCACTGTTTGCTCAGTAATGAACTGTTTAATTTCCAGGTGTTAAAACTTTTCCTCTGTGTCTGCTTGTTATTCACTTCTGATTTCAGTGCATTATGATCTGAGAAGGTAGTATATACACTTTTTTATTGTCTTTATTTTGTGTAGGTATGTTTTATGGAAAAAGCATGCACTTTATTTTGGAGAATGGCCTATATGCATTGGAGAAGAATGTGTATCCAGTTTTTTGGGGATGGGAGCCTTATATATCTACTAGGCCAATTTCTTCCATTGCTCCTTTAAGTTCTAGTATATTCTTGTTAGATTTATGCCTGATAGTCTTATTAAGTGGTGGCAAGGCATTGTTGAAATCTCCCACTATTACTGTGTTGTTATTGATATCTTTCTTCAAGTTTGTCAACAGTTGTTTTAAATATTTTGCTTGTCCCTCCCTCATTAATGTGTATATGTTTAGGAGTATAATTTCTTCCTGTTGTATATATCCTTTAAGTATTAAGAAATGTACATTTTTGTCCCTTGTAACTTTTTAAAGCCTGTAGTTGTGTCATCTGAAATTATTATGGCATTCTGGCCTTTTTAATGGAGTTGTTTGCTTGAATGATTGCCCTCCAACCTTTGAGTTTGAGTCTGTGTTTTTTTGTTTTTGTTTTTATTTTTGACTATTCAGATGTATTTCTTGTAGGCAGCAAAATGTTGGATTCAGCTTCTTGGTCCATTTTGCCACTCTTAACTGGTGCATTTATTCCACTGACTTTGAGAGAGATGATTGTTATGGGATTTAGTGTCATCTTTTAGTAGATATTTTGTGTCTTGTGGTCTGTCCTATCTTAGAGTAGATCTTTCAGTTCATCATTTAAGGTTGTTTTTAAATCTGTAAAATTTCTAAACTATTGTTTATCCATGATTCTGTGTATCCTTCCTCCAAACCTGAATGTAAGTCTCACTGGGTGAAGTACTCTTGGCAATGCATTAATTTCATTCAGTTTGTCACTATATCTCACCACTGTCTAGGGGCTTTCAGGATTTTTGTGTGACAAATCTTCAGTAAATCTTAGAGATGCTCCAATGAATGTAATTTTTTTTTTTGATCTTGCTGCTTTCAGTATACTAGCTCTATCTATGGAGTCATCATTGTGATTAGGATGTGTATTAGGGTGTTTTTCTTTAAATCTCTTTTGGCTGGTACTTTGTATGTTTTGGATTTGGTTGCTTGCACTCTTTAGCTCTGAGAGTTTCTCTACAATGATGTCTTTGATTGTTGATACTTTATTAAATTAATCTTGCTTAATATTTCTGATAATGGGGGCAATATAGCAGCCTCTCACTCATAATTCAACTTACAGTGTTGGACTATGTGAAAGTAATATGTGTCCAGTAAAAAGTGTACTTAGACTTTGGAAACTTGAATTCCTTTGGGAAGATGGGAAGGTCACACTACTGTGCCTGTAGCTTACTCCTGGCTCAGTGTTCAGGATCACTCCTAATGGTGGTTGGGATATCATATGTGGTGATTGAACCCAGGTGGGTTGCTTGCAAGGTAAAGGCCTTATCTGTTGTACAGTCTTTCTAACCTCTAGAATTTTGAAATTTTACCTTTTCCCATTATAGGAATACCCTTAAGATACTCTCTGGTGATGCTTGGAAGCAACAGTGAGTTGTGGTTTCCAGGTAACCTGGTTATCATAAAGATAAACAGATAACAGAGGCATGGAAGGGTGATGGCCTTGATACTGTCACTCTAGCATTCCCACAATCGAAGGATTAATTTTAGTTCAGCATTTCAAATGTTCTCACACCCACACAGTATGCTATATTTGTTACTGGTAAGAAACCATAGAGCCATTTATTTATTTATTTATTTATTTATTTATTTATTTATTTATTTATTTTTGCTTCTAATGCCATAGTCAATAAGTTACATTAGATATTAATTACTTTATTAAAAATAGGATTGTGTTTTGTCATGATTTTTATCCCATTTTATTGCTTTTCTCTTCTTCAAACAAAACCACATAACTTGAACTATCTAGTCCTGCCTCCTAAATAGAGGAGGAAATAATGAAGGGTACCAAGACCAAACAGTTGCGTGATCACTAAGCTAGACACAAAGGGGACCACTCATTCTAGCAGCCTGGGGGGGGGTTAGGGCAGGGGATATGGGAGACAGGATGGGAATGGGGGTGGAGGGTGGACAATTTTGTGATGGGAATTCCCCTGATTCAATGTTAATATGTCCCTAAAATATTACTGTGAAAGATATGTAAGCCACTATGATTAAAATAAAAATTATATTAAAAAAATAGGATTGTGTCAGATGATTTGCCCAATAGTAGTAGCCTAGTGTAAGTGTTTTGAGGATGTTTAATTCAGACTAGGTCAAGTAAGCTATAATATTTAGTGGGTCAGATATATATGGTCAGGTTTATTAAATATATGTTCAAATTAAAACATATATGTACTGTGCTTAAAATAAATTTGTTATCATACAATTCACTTATATGAGAGACATTAAATGCATTCTGCATAAAATTTAAAGCAACTGCTTTAATGCCCCTATAAAACTATTTGCATGTGATTTTTCATTAGCAGCTTTTCCCTGAGAACAAAATGCATTTGAGTCTTTCACATTGTGACTTTGAACACAGACAAATGTAAAATACGTCCTGTGCTCTTGTCTTTGATGAAATCATCACAAAACTAATCAATAACCCAGCCTTCTTCAGACGAAAGCCCAGCTGTGTTCTTGTATAGACAGGGAGAGGGGAGCCAAGAGACAGGAGGATGCACACTTACTCTGTGATGGAGAAAGAATACTGGGGCCCTTTGTACCATTGACACATTGGCAGGGCAGCCTAGTATTAGAGGAGAAAGCCTATGATTACTTTTAAGTACAGGCATTTTCCTTTCAGTGACATGACTATGCCACCTGGAAATTCAATTGCTAAGTGACCACCAGAGCTTTCTCAGGGCTTTACATTCATATATATCTTCAGAAGCAGGGGTGAAAAAGAAGAGAGTAACTTTGTACCTCTGTCCAGCCCAGGAATACCGAGGCCTAATGCAGATGGTCATTTCTTTATTCTGAAGAAATTTTCAAGTTATCCTGTTATCACTTCACTTATCTAGTATCTTCAGTTCCTATTTGGAACTAGAATAAATTGAGTCACAGATAAATCAACAAACAGACTCAATAAGGGCCTAAGCATTAGTAAAAGCAAACCACCAACCAACTTTATGCCAATGAGTCAGAAGAAGCTACCGGTATTTTAGTTAATAAAAAGAACTATTTTAATTTCAATGTTCCTGAAAGTTTTGTTCCATTCTTTAGATTTTATTGTGAATTACCAATAGGTAAGACCTCAAGAAAGGTATATATCTGACACCGAGCAAAGAATGTCACTGCTAGGGAATGATATCTGGAGAGACGAGCATTTATTCCTTATTCATTTCTAAAACTGTGTCTATTTGCATTCACATGGGAAAAAGACAAAAACCTTATGTTTCCTTTCCAGACATTTATTTGGTTGTTTTTTATATATAACATTGTTTGACCTCAAATACTGAGACAAAATTAAAGATTTGGCTTTTTGTCACCTGCTGCTCGTATTACAACTAGCTCCAGGTTTAACCAGATTTTCATAGATCTGTTCTCCATTACTCTGACATTGCTCCTAGAAAGAACATTTCTTGAACTTTTATCTCATCAACTCCATAGTGCTATATGAAGTTTTTCCATAGTCTTATGAATATGTTTTGTCCAATTATCATTAAATAAGAAAAAAGATTTTCTTTTATTAAAAACCATCTCAGGAAAAGGCCAACCCACTATCATTTCTTCTCTTAAAAATAAATTTATATAATGAATAAAATAAAAAAAAAACCACGAAAACAACAAATGAAGGGAAAAATGCCAAACAAGAGACCATGTCCTGTCTGAAAGTGATTATAAAACCTTGAAAGATTCTGGCTCTTTGCCAGAATTTATAGTATGGGAAATCTCCAGTTTCTCTACTTACAAGTTTTTCTTTGTCTTTCCTGTGGTTTCAGATTTCAGGACCTTCTAATGTTACCACACAGAACTCATGACAAGTTATTTAGAGGAAGCAACCTAAATTCTCACTAGTTTTCCTTACATTTACCATCCTCAATCTGAGATCTATGCCTTCCTTTTCCATACTCCCCCTTCTTATTTTTCTACAATTCTCACCTCTCACTGACACCTTCCCCTAGAGAGATGAGGTGGTTGAGAGGCAAATGAAGAATGATTCTTGATAACATTCTTATATATAATTTCTTATTTGTTGACACTGAAGAGAAAGAATAAAAACAGGACCTCTCTATCCTTATAAATAACATGCTGTAACTGGAATTAGTCTTATCTTCAATTCTGAAGAGGGGCTTTAGAGAATATATTAAAAATTGAATTCTCAATTGAAAATTAGAAAAATAAAAGAGACTAGAGAGATAGCACAGCGGGAGGGCATTTGCCTTGCATTTGGTCGACCCAGGAACGACTGGGGTTCAATTCCCGTCTTCCTATATGGTCCCCAGAGCCTGCCGGGGCGATTTTTGAACACAGAGCCAGGAGTAACTCCTGAGTGTCACCGGGTGTAACCCTCCCCCACCAAAAAAACACCAAAAACCAAAACAAAAGGAAATTGAGAAAAAAATTGTAATTGAAAAATCGAGAAAATGAGTAGGAGAATTTTGACAGATTAAGGAGAAATGTTAACAGACAAAAGATTCCAATAATGGTCTGATCTCTTTCTCCAGGAGCACACTTCAGTTTAGCTTCATATAATGAAACTACATATAATGGAATGTATAGCATGGCAGACCCTTGACTGCTGCATTTAGGATGTTTTAGGCAGAGTGCTAAAAATTTTTGTAGCACTTTCCAGAATCAACCTCTTTATTGACCAGAAGTTTCCCATAACTAACAAGGAAAATTAGTGTTTGTAAAGCAAACAACTTGGGAAGAGAAAACTATACTGCCTGCAATCATTTCATGTTATTTATTGTGGTCTAAATAAGATCTGACTGTACATCATGTGTGTGTACCCATACCCATGTATAGGCATTCACATGTGTGTAAGGAAAGAATTAAAAAGAGATGTTAAAGTGAATTATAGAAAAATTTCCTCCAAGAAAAGATTAATTTAGAAAACATTTCACTTGACTTTTTGTTCATAATTAAAGTACTTCATTTTCTGTTTCTTTGGACTCATTAGTTCTTTTAAAATAAATAACCTTAAGATCCAAACTATCCATTCTTTGTTTTCATAGTAAAGAGAAGTAATGGTTCCTCTTCCACTGCAGGGACTCTAAAATCACTCACTCTGTATACCAATCTCCAGCTTTCTGCTTTTATTGACAAGGCATATGACTTTGAAATTCTACCTTCTGCCTTTCATTAATGTACACAGTCATATTTTTATTTTTGCACAGAAGCAATTTTTTTAAAAAAATTTTCTTTGTACTAGGTTCTAAAAACACAGTGGTGAACAAGATAAACAAGGTCACTTGTATTTGTGGAGTGGTAGTACTATAAGGGCACTTGGCTTGTCCTTCATAAACCTGAATTCAATCTATGTCACCCGAGGTCTTCACAGCATCTCCAGGGATGATTCCCTGAGGAGTCGGTAGCAAATCCTGACTGAATGTTGGTAGGTGTAGTCCAAAAACCAAACTAAAGCAAACAGAAAACAAGATGATTTTCTTCAGAAGATTTATAACCTACTTAAGAAGAGAGAAACTGATCAAATGATTAAAATAATTACAAATAATTTAAAAAAGCATAACAAAGGAGAATGTAAAAACTAAGAGTTCAATCTCTTTCTTTTTGGGGACCTGAGTGACAGATTTATTTATAGAATGAGATAGAGCATGGAGATTTGGGGGCTGGAGAATATGACTGTTAGTACAGAAACATCTTTCCTAAAGAAGAAAGGTCAAAACTAAGGTCTGAAAGATGACTAGGATTTTCTTATAGTAGAATTCATTATAATAGTTAAAAATGATCGGCAAACAAAAATAAATAAATCAGAACAGTTTGTTTTCTGCATTTTATTGGGGGAGAAAAATCTCTCAATAATTATGGGTATATTCATTTAACTAGGTAAAGAAATTCTTGAAGAAACAGAGCAAAAGATATATTTTTAAATTATTTATTTCCCATAAGATGATCTGCTCTTTCTCTCTGCGATCTACCTTTGGGCAATCTTGTCCCATTCCTGGACTCAAAGAAATCCACAGTAAGATCAGAGAGAACCCAGAATCTTCATTACTTCTCTGTTTTGTAAGTTAAAATATTATGAAGTAAAGAGAGTTTTTATTATTAAAAGAAAAATATGAAGCACTACTTTCTGTGACTGCATTAATCTTAAGTCTGTCTAATGTTGACCATTAATGTCCAAAAATGCTGAAAATGGCCATTGGATTAATTAGGCTAAAAAATACCAATTTGAGGTCACAAACATAATTATAATATTTAAATTACATTTTGCCTAAAGTCAGTCTCCTACTAGAGTCCAGGCTCTTGGGTGATAGTACTAGGTCAGTAGGTATCATAATTTAAGAGCTCATGACATAATGAACCATTATAGACAATTTAAAAAAATTGAAAATGTTAACTTGTTATAATGGAGGGTAAATTTGTTTTTATAAAATTAAATAAACAGAAAGCATAGGTAAAATGCATACTTTGTTTTGAGTGTATTGGGCATAGAACCTAGGGCCTCACACATACAGGAAAACTTGTCTATTCATTTTCTAAGTTTGGCTGATAAATATGTGATAATGAGGGTGCTTTTTAATGGAATGCTTTATAAATTTGCATCCTTGCCCAGCGGACCTGATAATCTTTTTAATGCTTCAGTTTTAATTTATGTGCTGGCAAAGTGAATAAAGTGGGGCTTTTATTTCAACTCATCCTGGTAGTCAATATATGTACTTTTATTGGCTAAAAATGATTGAAGTACTGATAGCCACTTGGTTTAAGATTTTGTATAATCCCATTATCTTATAACAATAAGATGAATTAACAAACTTGTTTCTTATTGATTTTAGCTTTATTATCACAATAAAATATAGGTAATAAAAATCCTTTAAATAAAAGAAAACTGAATTACAAGATAAAAAAATAGAAAAAGAAAACCTGAGATCATTTTCAGGTTCTGAGTAAAGAAGCGTCTAGTATCAAGAAGGAGATAGAGTTTTTTTTTGTTTTTTTGTTTTTTTTTGGTTTTTGGACCACACCCGTTTGACGCTCAGGGGTTACTCCTGGCTATGCGCTCAGAAATCGCTCCTGGCTTGGGGGACCATATGGGACGCTGGGGGATCGAACCGCGATCCGTCCTACGCTAGCACTTGCAAGGCAGACACCTTAACTCTAGCGCCACCTTCCCGGCCCCAGGAGATAGAGTTTAAAGAAAAAAAACTATGCTGGCTCTCAGAAGACAACTTCTGGTCATCTCTTCTCTATTTACTTTCCTCCTTTCTTTTCTGCTCTCTTCTAAGCCAGCCTAAGTATCAAGTAAATTTCTATGTAGAAAGAAGAACTCAAAGTCAGACAGAAAACTCAAGTGACTGAGAATATGTATGAAGTCTTTAGTTTGAGCTCAGACACCATACTAAGCACTGCCAGGCTGTCTAACAGGAAGGGGGCACAGGTCCCCTTGCAGACAATTGTGTGTATCCTATATGCATATACATTAAAGGAACTTAATCATTTGGTGATAAAAAATCACTAATATTGTAAATTTGGCAGAATATAGTTGCAGAATCAGCTCACATACTAGTCTTTAAATATTAGTCGCAGTTATATAAGAAGTGTGGACTAGAAGAGCAGTTTAAGAAAAGGTAAATCAAGGCTTCTGCCTGATTAGTGAAGGGACACTCTGGGTTAATTTATTAGAAACAAATCTTGTTTGGGATTGTGGAAATGAGAAAGACATTCATATTTAGGTGAAATTTCACATGGCTGCTTGCTATGGTTATTTTGGGTCCAGTCATTCTAGACCTTTCAATCAGAGTAAATAATTTCCCTGTAGAATTTTATATCTGTGAAGCAATCTTAACTATGTCTGGTGGATAGACTAAAAAAAGAGCCCAAATACTTCAAGTATTTAACAAAGACTTCTACCACCTTTGCTTCCCTCACAGTTTGAAATATGCAGGTTTCAGCCTGCCCATGTTTTAATTAGAGTGAAAAATAGAAACTTCTTTTAAAAATGAATAAAATATATTGATGTATACTTACTTTATTTTCAATGAGGAATTCCTTAGGGTGAGATTTTCTTTATGTGAAAGAGTTGACAGAAAAGCAAGTCTTCCAGTTTAAACATGTTTACCTGCTACCTTTTGTCTCTGAGGCTGCCTTTTGCTTTGATACAATGAACAAATACATAGGGGTTCAGAGAATTAGAACTATTCTTGGGACAAGACAAGGTAAAAAGTTGCTATTTGTTTTAAAAGGGCAGGTTGAGGTTATGTATTTTTTCTATTTTGGGGAGACATACAAATCCTGAATGCAGTAGATATTGTTCTGTATAATTAGTATTTCAAGAAGCAAATGAAAACATTGTCTTTTCAAAGTTTGGTATTTTGGTAGTCATGAGTTCTTTCTTTAGCTAAGTAAATAAGCTTTTCTTTAACAAAAATTTAACCTGATAGTGACATCAATACATTTAATTCATTTACATGCATAATAGACAGAGGTAAAAAATGTCCTTTTATTTAACTCTACTGAAACTCAGGTGTTTTAGAGATCATTACATATTTTTTTTCTGTTCTATTCTCTTAAATATTTATCAGAAGGCACTCATTGATTAATTAATCTTCCTCTTTATCCTCAATGCCCTAGGGTAGGATTCTCAAAGGGAAATCCAAGTACAATCAGCCTTTAAACAATCAGTATAGCTTATTTAATTCAGATTTCAGGACCCTAGCCTAATATTTTTTTTTGAAATTTTAAAATTGATATTCTGTGATTTACAATGGTGTTAATAATGAGTTCACATGCAAATAATTTCAACATCATACCCATTAGCCTAACTCTTTATACCATGCTTTCTGAGTTTGAGACCCAGGGTTTTGAATTTTTAATGAATTTAACAATTTCTGCCTGTGAAATTTCATAATCAATTTAAAATGGGAAGGAAACTCTTCCAGATAGTGACAGTTTTAATTTAAAAGGAAGACATAGGCAGGGAATCCAGAGTTTTGCAGATGCAGAATGTCTATATTATATTTTGCCCTTGCCTACCACCCTACAAGCTCATGTCTAGTACTTCACTCCCTTAACCCCAACCATCATTACCCCACATTTAACCCTTTTTACCTTCAGTTCTTGGCTCCTCAAGAAGCAGATAATTATTCCCACACAAAGCCAGCTTCCAAACTGCACCCTAAGTGATATGATAGACTCTCAGCCTAAGAAAATCCCAATATTCTGTTGCTATTGACCTACACTCAGGCCTCATTCCCTCCTCCTTCCTTCATTGTGGGCCTTTGTTTGCTAAGAGGCTCTGTTTCTGAGACGTCACAGTTTAAGGATTTTTCCTGATACTGGTCCATGGCCAGCCGGTTATCATACTGCACAAGCCAAATCACAGACCAAAGTAATGCACCGGATTTAACACACCCCCAACTATTTCAGAGATATAAAATGGACATGTATATATCTTTTAAATCTCTTGTATGTATTCCCTTAACAGCGTTAACCCTTACTGAATATTCTCTTATACAGTGACAATTTTTCCCCACTGTTTTGTCTGTTCTTCTCTTTGTAATCAGTTCAATACAAAATTCTAGTAGAAGAGTTCCTAGATTTAGAGCTTATGATAGAACAAGTTAAGGGAATTGTTGGACTTGTTCCAGCAGTCCACATATACACCAATAACGCCATGAGGTATTGTTCTGCTTTTGCATAGGCGTTGTAGAACAACCCTTGATGGGGTTGACTGATTGAGGGATGGAGGATGAGGTCTTTCTCCTCCAGCTCGAACCACACGTCTGCTACCCTGTTCAGCCAGCGGTTCTGAGGTTAATGCGGTGGGTATAAAGCTAACAGGCAGTCAGGCTTCTGAAGATAACAGCTTTATTCTGTGCATAAGGCATAAGCCCCAGAATCAGCCCCAGGAAAAAAACCCCTGCCTTCCACAGACCCTTGCTTTTATACATCATAATCAGGTACCACCCTAGGGTGGGAGCAGGTCACATAATCAGGTCACACCCTAGGATAGGGCACAATCACTGATCAGGATAGGATCAGAAACATAATAATCTCATGGAAATGTTTACATACACAACACATAGGCACATTAAAATGAGGAAAAAAATATATATACAGATAAGTTCTTATCTAGTAGAGATAGGAACACACAAATCTTGTAATGCAGTGGGACCTTACACTCTGAACGTTGTCGTAATGACTTGGCTCACACCTCTGAAGAATGGGCACTGTCTATTCACTTCTGAACCATGATGCCATCGAGGAAACAACCACGGTTGTCTATAACATCACCTGGGACCAATCCTCTACCATGGAAGACCCTATCGCTGCCCCAGCATCGACCTACTCCAAAAAGAGGTCCCTTAACGCTGAGAAGACATAACAGCAACAACAATTACCTGCTTTCAGGGCAGGGCTATCCGCATTGCCCTCTAATTGTGAGGTGAAACTAGAGGATGCTCCACATCATCCTGACTTCGATGTAGGATATGCAGATTCCAGGATCTTTAACTACAGAAACATGACACCACCAACAAAGACTGTTTGGGGGTGTGTGTGGGAGGAAGGTTTATTGGTTTGGGTTGGATAATCTAATATGCCTGGAGCCTAGAAATGGTCTTATACCAGAAAACTTCAGGGGTAAGTTCTCCTTGTATTTAGGCCAAGGCTTTTCCTTTCCATGTCCCTCATATTTTGCTGTGCCTATGCAAACAACAATTGCCACTTTAGCATTGTTTTTGCTGTACTCTTTAACTTTTATCCTTAAAAAAAGAAAAATATGTTATTAAACCTTCTGCTAGCCTTTAATAAGTTAATTTGTGATTATGATCAATTTTGCCAACAATGGGGTATATTTCCTTTAAATTAAAAAAGAAAATGTATCACATGGTTGACAGTGTTGATCATAATATATTTGTTTTCAGGTAAGTGAAACAAAATTATTGAAAATTTAAAAAAATGAAAAAGAAAAAGAAAGATAGACAGAAACAAAAAAGAAAAAGTACAGTAGTAAGCATATGTGTGAAAATTATTGTATCTCCAAGGAAGTCACTAATACAATGGCAGAAGGTTTAATAAGCACTTTTCTGGTAGCTGTCCATTCATTTAATTTGTGGTAATTCTTTAGGGATGGTAGTATTTGGAGCAAGTGCAGACACCCTCTCCCCACAGTACTTTTCTTCTTCTGGGAAGCCTGACAGCTCAATATATGAGCTTAAAAGTCATAGTAACAGGAATAGTAGTTTTGAATTTCTGAACAACTTCATTTGTTTTATGCTGTTATTCCTAATAACATATTATTTATAATTGATAAAATAATAGAAGCTACTAATAAAAATGAAACAGCACTAAAGTTGTGTAAAGTAATTGTATAAAGAAATTAAGTTATAATTCATTAGAGCAGGAAGTCATAATAAACTAGGACTCTAGGGGCCGGCGAGGTGGCGCTAGAGGTAAGGTGTCTGCCTTGCAAGAGCTAGCCAAGGAAGGACCGCAGTTTAATCCCCGGCATCCCATATGGTCCCCGCAAGCCAGGGGCAATTTCTGAGTGCTTAGCCAGGAGTAACCAACCCCTGAGCATCAAACGGGTGTGGCACCCCCCAAAAAAACCAAAAATAAATAAATTAGGACTCTAATAAATCAAGAATTGGGCATAGCCTCGTGATAAAATATATGAAAGAAAGACCAGAAATAAAATACTGGTTAAGGGTCCAGAGAGATAGCCCAGCGGTAGAACATTTGACTTGCAAGCTGCTGACCCAGGACCAAAGGTGGTTCCAATCCCGGCATCCCATATGATTCCCCTTGCCTGTCAGAAGCAATTTATGAGCAGATAGCCAGGAGTAACCCCTGAACACTGCTGGTTATGGCCCCCCACAAAAAATACTGGTTAAGAATCAAGGAAGATAAATATCTTTACCTCTATATACTTTATAATCAACTTTGTTGATTATACCTTCAGAAAAGCTAGGAAAAGGGGATAACAAGTTAGATGCAGTGTGGAAAAATGTTATTTTGTGTGTTAAGTTTTTTCATATTGTTTTATATTTAACCATACACATGCTTTATATTTATTTTAAAATATACTCACACGGGGCTGGAGAGATAGCATGGAGGTAAGGCCTTTACCTTTCATGCAGAAGGTTATTGGTTAGAATCCCCACGTCCCATATGGTCCCCCATGCCTGCCAGGAGCAATTTCTGAGCACAGAGCCAGGAAAAATCCCTGAACACTGCCGGGTGTGACCCAAAACCCACAAATATATATATATACATATATATATATATATTTGTGTAATATATATATACACACACACATACCAAATATATGTATTTGGTGCTAGGGATAGAGTACATGACTTCATATACATGATTCATGTGTTCTATCATGGAATCACATGCCTGTCCTGAAAAATATCTTTTAATGCAGGTTTAATTATATACATGGTCACACTGAGCACTGCCAGAAGATGCCTCTAGACATTTTTGGGTATCACTCTAATACAAATACAAATAAACACAAAACAGAAAGACAATACAGCAGTTAAGTCACTTGCCTTACATTCAATCAACCTGCTTTAATTCCTGAAGTTACATATGATTCCCCAAGATATCCAGGATTGATTATGACTAGTATTAGAAGTAATCCCTGAACACAGCTAGGTGTGGCCCCCAAATCAATATAAGTGAAGTTAAATAAAACCAAAAATAAAGGGGCCAGAGCGATAGCACAGTGGTAGGGCATTTGCCTTGCATGTGGCTAATCTATGACCGACCTTGGTTTGATTCCCCAGCAACCATATGGTCCCTCGAGCCAGGAGTGATTTCTGAGTACATAACAAGGAGTAACCCTTGAACATTACAGGGTGTGGCCCTTCCCCCAAAATAAATATATATACCATATTTTCCAGCATATAAGATGCCTGGGCATATAAGATGAACCCCTACTTTTTATGTTAAAATATAGGGTTTGGGCTGTATTAGCCATATAAAACTACCTTTCTTTTAACACACACCAAATGGAAATTTAAAAACGTGAGAGAAAAAGAGTAGAACCCTCAAAGGTTAATAGTATATGTTTAATAAAGCTAGACTTTGGAGTGCCAACAATAATTTTACATTTGTCATTTGTAGTGAGTGACTATGATTTTTTAATTGTGATCTACATTGAGAGCAGGGAAAGGGGGCTCCTCCAAGAGCTGCTGGCTGGGGTGCAGTGATTAATAGGACAGCTAGAGGGAGACAGTGCCTTCTTTTTGTCCCAGAAAAGCTGAATAGAGGACTGAGCAAAGGAAAACTGCATACCAGCCATGACACCCAGCAGCTGGATGGGATGCAGCACTCGGTAATTCAGCTCCTCTGTGTTCCCTGAAAGATGAGTCAGGACAAGCAGAGGAATGAGGAATGATGCCTGGCAGCTGGATGGGATGCAGCGGTAATTGGGGGGTGGGGGGTGGGTGGATCACTCATCTCTGAAGCTTGAGTAAGTTTCAGCATGCTCTATACTGGATTATAAGACAACCCCAGACTTTTAAGAAGTTTTTCATGGGTTAAAAAGTCCTTATGTGCCGGAAAATATATTTTATAGATATACATATATATTATATATACATATATATGTGTATATATAATATATATGTATATATATCAACATATGTGACATCAATAAAGTTAATGCTATAATTTTCACCAATAATTTCAGAAAACTCAAGAGTATTATAAAAGTATAAAATTATATGAATAAAAATGATAAAATTTTGACAACATTTTCTTTTTAAGGAAAAATAATAACTGTATTCTAAAACATTTTTATTCAAAAATAATAATGTACTTATTAATGGTAAGAGATAAAGATAGTGCTTTATGGTTGAAGTCAAGCAAAAATTAAAGTTCAACTAAAAATTAAGGGTTAATGTCAATTACACTTTTACTTCCTCTATTCCTTAAAGTCACTGTTTGGGAAAGTGTTTGGCTACCAATTTACAATTTTAGAGGTCTAATTTGTTTTCCATCTCTTTACATTCTTTGTGTAATATTTTTATTGTCTGATCATTTGCCTTAAGGCTTTTTTTCCAATCTCTTCTGCTGTATGGAGTTGTTATGCATCTCTCATCTTCCAGCTCACTGATTCTATTCTCAGCTGCTATTACCCTGTTGGAGAGGTTTTCCATTGAAGTTTTCAGTTTGAAGCTTTCTGATTTTTGTTTGTTTGTTTGTTTTTGGGTCACACCCAGCAGTGCTCAGGAGTCACTCTGGCTTTACGCTCAGAAATCGCTCCTGGCAGGCTCAGGGGACCATATGGGATGCTGGGATTCGAACCACCGACCTTCTGCATGAAAGGCAAATGGAACATCCGCTTCTCTAGCTCCACCCTTTGTGGGTGCAACGCTCACCTCTGCAGATGATGAGCTCTCAGGGAACAATGGCGGAGAGGAACTAAATCCCAAGCCACAGAACAGCAGAGAGGAGGCCCGAGACGACTGCTGTATTTCAGGCCACACAGCAGATCCAAATTTGTTTGCCAATGTACTCATTTTCTTCTGAACTCTTTTTTTCTTGGTTTCTCAAAAAATATTTCTGCTGCCTTATATATATTTTTTTCTATGTTCCCAATAGCTAAGAACATTTGCTCTTAGTTCTGAAACTTGATCTCAATATCATGAATTTCTGCTCAAAAATTAATACACTTTTATTTTGCAAACATATTACACATTCTCAAAATAGCAATGCTTACTTTGGTGAATTTTATCTATTTTTTAAATCTGAAGTTCACACATCCATTTAAAAATGTTTGACTTATTTGATTCTTGAACATTTAATACCTTAAAGTTCATAATATTATTTGGTTATTTCCACACATTAGATAAAGATGAAGATATATAATTAGGAACATCTTTATAAAGATATATCCATTATGAAAATCTTTCTGTCAATGTTGATTAATTTTTCAGAATTTGGAAGAAAATCCCATCCTGGAAGCTTGAAGGGGATGCTTAGAAACCTTATTTTTCTATGATTGTTTTCTTCAAGGGTAGCTAAGAAGCTTTGTCTTCTCAAAAAACTAAAGTACTGCTTCTCTTCAAAATGGTGCAGGAAGTATAATATGAAATTTCTAGCTCCAATGAAAAAAATGAGAATATAAAGAATATGAGGTTTTATAAGAAGTTATTTCATCAGTGTCTCATACTAATTGAGTTACATTAGTTACTCTTTCCATCTTAATGTCACTAATCTGTACGCTTAGAGGAAACAGATTACTCCAATAGAATATTTTAAAAGAGTATCATAGGCAATGATAATGGTTCACAGCTAGCTTTTATTTTTCATTTAATCACCTGAGGAAAGAGTTAAAAAGTTGCTGATAATTGAGTTTTTGTCATGCAATGTCCCAACATCCATCTCTTACCAGTGTTCATTTCCTGCCACTAATTCACTGCTAGCTTTTAAGTTGGTGATTCTTATACTGGATATGAAGTTTTTGTTGCATCTAGAGAAAAAAAAATTCAGACTGTAGAATAGATTCACAGAGATTATAACTTCAGCAAGAAGATCAAGAAAGGCAGTGAGACTAATGTGAAGGAGAATCTTCAGGTGATGAGGTCAAAGTGGTAATTGGAATGGTAAAGAAAGACAAATAGCTTTTATAAGAAAAGGACTTTGGATTTTGGGACCTCCCCCAGCCTGCATCAACCTGGGAACATTGACCTCCTTCAGCATTAATCTCTTCAAGGCGTGTCTCCTGAGGCGTGTGTTTTCTGTTGGAGTTGTGGATTGTGGACATTTGGGGACTTCTCCTGGCATCCCCTGACGGCTTGCCTCGGCTGAGGCGTGTCTCCTGAGGCGTGTGTTTTCTGTTGGAGTTGTGGATTGTGGACATTTGGGGACTTCTCCTGGCATCCCCTGACGGCTTGCCTCGGCTGAGGCGTGTCTCCTGAGGCATGTGTTTTCTGTTGGAGTTGTGAATTGTGGACATTTGGGGACTTCTCCTGGCATCCCCTGACGGCTTGCCTCGGCTGAGGTGAGTGTTTGGGGGCCGGAGTTGCGGATCAGGCTGACTGCTGGACCCCTAGGCCCGGCAGACATTTTGGGACCTCCCCCAGCCTGCATCAACCTGGGAACTTTGACCTCCTTCAGCATTAATCTCTTCAAGGCGTGTCTCCTGAGGCGTGTGTTTTCTGTTGGAGTTGTGGATTGTGGACATTTGGGGACTTCTCCTGGCATCCCCTGACGGCTTGCCTCGGCTGAGGCGTGTCTCCTGAGGCATGTGTTTTCTGTTGGAGTTGTGAATTGTGGACATTTGGGGACTTCTCCTGGCATCCCCTGACGGCTTGCCTCGGCTGAAGTGAGTGTTTGGGGGCCGGAGTTGCGGATCAGGCTGACTGCTGGGCCCCTAGGCCCGGCAGACATTTTGGGACCTCCCCCAGCCTGCATCAACCTGGGAACTTTGACCTCCTTCAGCATTAATCTCTTCAAGGCGTGTCTCCTGAGGCGTGTGTTTTCTGTTGGAGTTGTGGATTGTGGACATTTGGGGACTTCTCCTGGCATCCCCTGACGGCTTGCCTCGGCTGAGGTGAGTGTTTGGGGGCCGGAGCGCGGCCGCTCCGCTGCGCTTTGCGGCCGCGTACTCCACCTAGCCAATGAGTACCACCACAACACGTAGAAAAACCCACAGTGTAAGCGTGACAATGGGGAGACTATGCAGACCAACTTCAACCATAGAGAATGAAGATGGAAACTCTGATGACCCAACAACGACCAACTACCTAAGCAGTCTTTCAGAAATGGAGTTTAGAGACGAAATATGGAGGTTGCTAACAGATATCAAAGAAAGTATAAATCAGAACACTAATAAAAATCAAGAGAATATGAAGTTAGAAATCAGAAAACTCCAAACTGAAATATCAGATCAGATAACAGGTCTGAAAAACTCAGTAGTCGAATTGAAGAACATAATAAATGAGCTTTCCAACAGGTTAATAGCAGCTGAGGATAGAATTAGTGCTTTAGAAGACGAGATCCATAACAACTTTACACAGCAGAAGAGATTGAAAAAAAGCCTCAAATCAAATGATCAGACAATGGAAAATTTACTCAAAGAATATGAGAAGATGAAAATAGAAGTCTTTGATAAGCTCAACAGAAACAACTTTAGAATCATTGGAGTTCCAGAGACCCAAGAAGAAAATCTTCAGGAAGAATCAATGGTTAAGAACATCATCACAGAGAAACTACCAGAGTTAAAGAAAACATGTGACCAAATCCTGCATGCCCGAAGAGTACCAGCTAAAAAAGACCCCAGTAGAAACACCCCAAGACACATCCTAGTCACCATGATGAAACCCACCGATAGAGATAGAATACTGCAAGCAGCAAGATCGAAAAGGGAAATTACATTCCAGGGAGCATCCTTGAAATTTACAGCAGACCTGTCACCAGAAACACTCAAGGCCAGAAGGCAGTGGTGGGACGTAGTGGCAAAACTCAATGAAATAAATGCTTCGCCAAGAATATTGCACCCAGCAAAACTAAGTTTCAGGTTTGACGGATGTATACACGGCTTCACAGATAAACAACAGCTCAAAATCTTTGCAGACTCAAAACCAGCCTTAAAAGAAAAACTGAAAGATCTACTCTAAAAACAAGACAGAACAAAAAACACACCAAACTTCTACACAAAGATGGCAATAAATCCCATGGCAATTATTTCTCTCAATGTCAATGGACTAAATGCACCAGCTAAGAGGCACAGAGTGGCGAAATGGATCAAAAAACTGAAGCCAACCTTCTGCTGTCTACAAGAAACACACCTGAATAGTCAGAATAAACATAGACTCAAAATCAAAGGCTGGAGGAAAATCATTCAAGCAAACAACACCCTTAAAAAAGCGGGGGTGGCCATACTAATATCAGATGACACAAACTTTATACTCAGAAAAGTTGTAAGGGACAAAGATGGATATTATGTACTAATCAAGGGATTTGTACAGCAAGAAGAAATCACTCTCCTAAACATATATGCACCGAATGAGGGTCCAGCAAAGTATTTAATACAATTGTTGACAAATCTGAAGAAGGATATCAATAATAACACAATAATTGTGGGAGACCTCAACACAGGCTTGTCAACACTTGATAGGTCAACCAAATGGAAACCCAACAAAAATATACTAGACCTGCAAAGAGAACTGGATGAAAGAGGCCTAGTAGATATATATAGGGCACTCTATCCTCAGAAACCTGGATACACATTCTTTTCCAATGTACATGGATCATTCTCCAGGATAGATCACGTGCTGGCACATAAAACATACCTGCATAAAATAAAAAAGATAGACATTTTGCAGGCTGCCTTTGCTGACCACAAGGCTCTGAAGTTAGATGTGAACTGCAAAGGGACACAGAAGAAAAAATTTAACACCTGGAAGTTAAACAGCCTCATACTCAATAACCAGTGGGTCCGAGATGAAATCAAGGAGGAAATCAAAAGGTTCCTGGAAACAAATGACAATAAAGACACAAACTATCAGAACTTATGGGACACAGTAAAAGCAGTACTGAGAGGAAAATTTATAGCTTTGCAAGCACACATCAAGGAAGAAGGAGCTTACCTGAGTAGCTTAATGACACAGCTAATAGAACTAGAAAGTGCTCAACAAAAGGACCCAAAAATAGGGAGACAGAAGGAAATAACAAAGCTGAGAGCAGAAATCAACGAAGTGGAAACCCAAAAAACAATCCGAAAGATCAACGAAAGCAGAAGTTGGTTCTTTGAAAAAATAAACAAGATTGATAGACCATTGGCAAAACTCACAAAGCAAAAGAAAGAGAGAAACTTGATAACGCGTATTAGAAATGAAAAGGGGGAGATCACTACAGATACTGCAGAGATTCAAAGGGTATTCAGAGAATACTTTGAGAAACTCTATGCCACTAAATATGAGAACCTGGAAGAAATGGATAAATTTCTGAACTCATATAACCTTCCACGGTTGAATAAAGAAGAGGTAGCATATCTAAACACCCCCATCACTATTGAGGAAATTAAAACTGTAATCAAAAATTTACCCAAAAACAAAAGCCCAGGCCCTGATGGATTCACGAATGTATTCTTTCAGACCTTTCAAGAGGAACTACTACCAATTCTGGCCAGGCTCTTTTATGAAATCGAAAAAACAGGAATACTTCCAAATAGCTTTTATGAAGCCAACATCACCTTAATACCAAAACCTGATAGAGATGCTGCCAAAAAAGAAAATTACAGAACAATATCCCTGATGAACACAGATGCAAAGATCCTCAACAAAATCCTGGCGAACAGGATCCAGTGCCTCATCAAGAAGATCATTCACTTTGATCAAGTAGGTTTCATCCCAGGAATGCAAGGATGGTTTAACATCCGTAAATCTATCAATATAATACACAACATAAACAACAACAAAAATAAAAATCACATGGTCATATCAATAGATGCAGAAAAAGCATTTGATAAGGTTCAACACCCATTCTTGATGAAAACTCTCAGCAAGATAGGAATAAAAGGAACCTTTCTCAATATAGTCAAAGCCATCTACCAGAAGCCAGTGGCAAATATTATCCTCAATGGAGAAAAACTAAAATCCTTTCCTCTAAATTCTGGTACAAGACAAGGCTGTCCTCTCTCACCACTCCTATTCAACATAGCACTGGAAGTACTTGCTATAGCGATTAGGCAAGTAAAAGATATCAAGGGAATCCAGATAGGAAAGGAAGAAGTCAAGCTCTCACTGTTTGCAGATGACATGATACTCTACTTAGAAAACCCTAAAGACTCTACCAAAAAGCTTCTAGAAATAATAGATTTGTATAGCAAAGTGGCAGGATACAAAATTAACACACAAAAATCAATGGCCTTTTTATACACTAATAATGATAGGGAAGAAATGGACATTAAGAGAACAATCCCATTCACATTAGTTCCACACAAACTCAAATATCTTGGAGTCAACCTGACTAAAGATATGAAGGATCTATACAAAGAAAACTACAAAACACTGCTCCAAGAAATAAGAGAGGACACGCGGAAATGGAAACACATACCATGCTCATGGATTGGCAGGATCAACATCATTAAAATGGCAATACTTCCAAAAGCATTGTACAGATTTAACGCGATTCCTCTAAAGATACCCATGACATTTTTCAAAGAAGTGGATCAAATACTTCTGAAATTCATCTGGAACAACAAACAACCTCGAATAGCTAAAGCACTCCTTGGGAAAAGGAATATGGGAGGCATTACTTTCCCCAATTTTAAGTTGTATTACAAAGCAACAGTTATGAAAAAAAGAATGCGATAAAAACCGGCTAACCTTTGCAAAAGCTGGCTCCCTGTGTGTGACACCAGGCGGGGAAAATCCGCGAAAGTACACCGGCCCAGTGGGGCTCAGCTGTGAAAGACTGTGAGTGTGACCTGTCTATGTCTGTCTACTGTCCTCTTGCGTGAAACTCTTGCGAGTGGGGCAAAAAGAGGCTCAGAGGAGCACGGCCGCTCCACTTCGCTACGCGGCCGTGCACTCTTTCTAAGGAAAGAACTCCATTGCAACAAGAAGGAAAAATCACACTAAGAACGGCGCTATATCACAGAAGCAAACATTTCTCTCCAGACTGTCTTCTCTACTGCGTGCTCGGGCCTAAGATTTGACCCAGTGTGAGGCTACATCCACGGAGGACTCCCCCTCCCTTAGAGGCAAGTCAGCCCATCCAGAAAGGGAGGAGCCAGAGGAGTGTGCTGCCTACATCATATAGACAATGAATACCACTACAACACGTAGAAAAACCCACAATACAAGTGTGACAATGGGGAAACAACGCAGGCCAGCATCAGACATAGAGAATGAAGATGACAATTCTGAGGACCAGATAATGACTGAACAACTAATCAACCTCTCAGATAAGGACTTTAGACTAGCAATATGGAAGGTGCTCAACAGACTCCAAGAAACCATGGATCGAGTTGAACAGAACACTAATAAGAACCAAGAAAATATGAAGGCAGAAATGACAAAACTCCAAACTGAAATAACATGTCAACTAACAGGACTGAAAAAGTCAGTAAACGAAGTGAATGACAAAATGGATAAGCTCTGGGACAGGGTATCAGAAGCTGAGAATAGACTTGGTGCTGTGGAAGATGAGATACATAACAATTCCATACAGCAGGAGAGATTGGACAAAAAACTTAAAGCAAATGAGCAGACAATGGAAAAATTAGTCAAAGAATGGGAACAGACGAAAATAGAAGTCTATGATAAGATCAACAGAAACAACTTAAGAATCATTGGAGTCCCAGAGACCCAGGAAGAAAATTTCCAGGAAGAATCAATGGTCAAGAACATCATTAAAGAGAAACTTCCAGAGCTAAAGAATATATGTGATCAAATCCTGCATGCCCGAAGAGTACCAACCAAAAGAGACCCCAGAAAAACCACCCCAAGACACATCCTAGTCACAATGACAAATCCCACAGATAGAGACAGAATTCTGAAAACAGCAAGATCAAAAGGGGAAATCATGTTCAAGCAAGCTTCCCTGAGATTTACAGCAGACCTGTCACCAGAAACGCTCAATGCCAGAAAGCAGTGGTGGGATATTGTGACAAGACTGAATGAAATGAATGCTTCACCCAGAATACTATACCCAGCAAAACTCACTTTCCGGTTTGATGGAAGAATACATGGTTTCACAGACAAAAAACAGCTCAGAAACTTCACAGACACAAAACCAGTCTTAAGAGAAAAACTGAAAGACCTAATCTAAGACAAGACTACCCAAAAGACACACCAAATTTTGAAATAAAGATGGCGTTAAATCCCAGGACAATTCTTTCTCTTAACGTCAATGGACTAAATGCACCAGTTAAGAGACACAGAGTGGCTAAATGGATCAAAAAACTCAATCCAACCTTCTGCTGCCTACAAGAAACGCACCTGAATAGTCAGAACAAACATAGACTCAAAATAAAAGGCTGGAGAAAAGTTATCCAAGCAAACAACACCCATAAAAAAGCTGGAGTGGCCATACTAATATCAGATAATGCAAACTTTATACTCAGGAAGGTTGTAAGGGACAAAGACGGACATTTTATATTAATCAAGGGGTACGTAGAGCAGGAAGAATTCACTCTCCTAAACATATATGCACCGAATGAGGGGCCAGCAAAATATTTAATACAACTGTTGACAAATCTGAAAAATAATATCAACAACAACACAATAATTGTGGGGGACCTTAACACAGCTTTGTCAACACTGGACAGGTCAACCAGACTGAAACCCAACAAGAATATACTAGACCTGAGGAGAGAAATGGAAGAAAGAGGCCTAGTGGATATATATAGGATACTCCATCCCCAGAAACCTGGATACATATTCTTCTCCAATGTACATGGGACATTCTCCAGGATAGACTACATGCTGGCACATAAAACATACCTCCATAAGATCAAGAGGATAGAAATTTTGCAGGCTACCTTCGCTGACCACAAGGCTCTGAAATTATTTGTGAACTCCAAAGGGACTCAGAAGAAACACTTTCACACCTGGAAGTTAAACAGCCTCATGCTCAATAACCAGTGGGTCCGAGATGAAATCAAGGAGGAAATCAAAAGGTTCCTGGAAACAAATGACAATAAAGACACAAACTCTCAGAACTTATGGGACACAGCAAAAGCAGTACTGAGAGGAAAATTTATAGCTTTGCAAGCACACATCAGGAAGGAAGAAGGAGCTTACCTGAGTAGCTTAATGACACAGCTAATAGAACTAGAAAATGCTCAACAAAAGGACCCAAGAATAGGAAGACAGAAGGAAATAACAAAGCTGAGAGCAGAAATCAACGAAGTGGAAACTCAAAAACAATCCGAAAGATCAACAAAAGCAGAAGTTGGTTCTTTGAAAAAATAAACAAGATTGATAGACCACTGGCAAACCTAACAAAGAAAGAGAGAGAGAGAAACTTGATAACTCGTATCAGGAATGAAAAAGGAGAGATCACTACTGATATGACAGAGATTCAAAGGGTAACCAGAAACTACTTTGAAAAACTCTACGCCACTAAAAATGAGAACCTGGAAGAAATGGATAAATTCTTGGACTCTTATAATCTTCCACGGTTGAAGGAAGAGGATGTAGCATATCTAAACACCCCCATCACCATTGATGAAATTAAAAGAGTAATCAAATGTCTGCCGAAAAACAAAAGCCCAGGTCCAGATGGATTCACTAATGAATTCTATCAAACTTTCCAAGAGGAACTACTGCCAATCTTGGCAAGACTCTTTCATGAAATTGAACAAACAGAAACACTTCCAAATAGCTTTTATGAAGCCAACATCACCTTGATACCTAAACCAGACAGAGACGCTACCAAAAAAGAAAATTACAGACCAATATCACTGATGAATGCAGATGCAAAGATCCTCAACAAAATCCTGGCAAATAGGATTCAATGCCTCGTTAAGAAGATCATCCACTACGATCAAGTAGGTTTCATCCCAGGAATGCAAGGCTGGTTTAACATCCGTAAATCTATCAACATAATACACAACATCAATAACAAGAAAAATAAAAACCACATGATCATATCAATAGATGCAGAGAAAGCATTTGATAAGGTCCAACACCCATTCTTGATCAAAACTCTCAGCAAGATGGGAATGGAGGGAACCTTTCTCAATATAGTGAAGGCCATCTACCACAAGCCAGTGGCAAATATTATCCTCAATGGAGAAAAACTGAAAGCCTTCCCTCTAAATTCTGGCACAAGACAAGGCTGTCCTCTCTCACCACTCCTATTCAACATAGCACTGGAAGTACTTGCTATAGCGATTAGGCAAGAAAAGGATATCAAGGGAATCCAGATAGGAAAGGAAGAAGTCAAGCTCTCACTGTTTGCAGATGACATGATACTCTACTTAGAAAACCCTAAAGACTCCATCAAAAAGCTTCTAGAAACAATAGACTCATATAGCAAGGTGGCAGGCTACAAAATTAACACACAAAAATCAATGGCCTTTCTATATACCAATAGTAATAAGGATGAAATGGACATTAAGAAAACAACCCCATTCACAATAGTACCACACAAACTCAAATATCTTGGAATCAACTTGACTAAATATGTGAAGGACCTATACAAAGAAAACTATAAAACTCTGCTCCAAGAAATAAGAGAGGACACACAGAAATGGAAACACATACCCTGCTCATGGATTGGCAGGATTAACATCATCAAAATGTCAATACTCCCCAAGGCATTATACAGATTTAATGCCATCCCTCTAAAGATACCCATGACATTCTTCAAAGAAGTGGATCAGACACTTTTGAAATTCATTTGGAACAATAAACACCCTCGAATAGCTAAAGCAATCATTGGGAAAAAGAATATGGGAGGAATTACTTTTCCCAACTTTAAACTGTATTACAAAGCAACAGTTATCAAAACAGCATGGTATTGGAATAAGGATAGGTCCTCAGATCAGTGGAATAGGCTTGAATACTCAGAAAATGTTCCCCAGAGATACAACCATCTAATTTTTGATAAAGGAGCAGGAAATCCTAAATGGAGCAGGGAAAGCCTCTTCAACAAGTGGTGTTGGCACAATTGGATAGCCACTTGCAAAAAATTAAACTTAGACCCCCAGCTAACATCATGTACAAAGGTAAAATCCAAATGGATTAAAGACCTCGATATCAGCCCCAAAACCATAAGATATATAGAACAGCACATAGGCAAAACACTACAGGACATTACAGGCATCTTCAAGGAGGAAACTGCACTCTCCAAGCAAGTGAAAGCAGAGATTAACAGATGGGAATATATTAAGCTGAGAAGCTTCTGCACCTCAAAGGAAATAGTGCCCAGGATACAAGAGCCACCCACTGAGTGGGAGAAACTATTCACCCAATACCCATCAGATAAGGGGCTAATCTCCAAAATATACAAGGCACTGACAGAACTTTACAAGAAAAAAACATCTAACCCCATCAAAAAATGGGGAGAAGAAATGAACAGACACTTTGACAAAGAAGAAATACAAATGGCCAAAAGACACATGAAAAAATGTTCCACATCACTAATCATCAGGGAGATGCAAATCAAAACAACGATGAGATACCACCTCACACCCCAGAGAATGGCACACATCACAAAGAATGAGAATAAACAGTGTTGGCGGGGATGTGGAGAGAAAGGAACTCTTATCCACTGCTGGTGGGAATGCTGTCTAGTTCAACCTTTATGGAAAGCGATATGGAGATTCCTCCAAAAACTGGAAATCGAGCTCCCATACGATCCAGCTATACCACTCCTAGGAATATACCCTAGGAACACAAAAATACAATACAAAAACCCCTTCCTTACACCTATATTCATTGCAGCTCTATTTACCATAGCAAGACTCTGGAAACAACCAAGATGCCCTTCAACAGACGAATGGCTAAAGAAACTGTGGTACATATACACAATGGAATATTATGCAGCTGTCAGGAGAGATGAAGTCATGAAATTTTCCTATACATGGATGTACATGGAATCTATTATGCTGAGTGAAATAAGTCAGAGAGAGAGAGAAAAACGCAGAATGGTCTCACTCATCTATGGGTTTTAAGAAAAATGAAAGACACCCTTGTAATAATAATTTTCAGACACAAAAGAGAAAAGAGCTGGAAGTTCCAGCTCACCTCAGGAAGCTCACCACAAAGAGTGATGAGTTTAGTTAGAGAAATAACTACATTTTGAACTGTCCTAATATTGAGAATGTATGAGGGAAATGTAGAGCCTGTTTAGGGTACAGGCGGGGGTTGGGTGGGGAGGAGGGAGATTTGGGACTTGGGTGATGGGAATGTTGCACTGGTGATGGGTGGTGTTCCTTTTATGACTGAAACCCAAACACAATCATGTATGTAATCAAGGTGTTTAAATAAAAAAAAAAAAAGAAAAAATAAAACAAAGCAACAGTTATAAAAACAGCATGGTATTGGAATAAAAACAGACCCTCAGATCAGTGGAATAGGCTTGAGTACTCAGAGAAGGTTCCTCAGACATATAACCACCTTGTTTTTGATAAAGGAGCAAGAAATCCTAAATGGAGCAGGGAAAGCGTATTCAACAAGTGGTGTTGGCACAACTGGTTAGCCACTTGCAAAAAAGCGAACTCAGACCCACAGCTAACACCATGTACAAAGGTAAAATCCAAATGGATTAAAGACCTTGATATCAGAACTGAAACTATAAGGTATATAGAACAACATGTAGGTGAAACACTCCAGGACATTGAGACTAAAGGCATCTTTAAGTAGGAGACGGCACTTTCCAAGCAAGTGGAAGCAGAGATAAACAGATGGGACTATATTAAGCTGAAAAGCTTCTGCATCTCAAAGGAAATAGTGCCCAGAATACAAAGGCCACCCACTGAGTGGGAGAAATTATTCACCCAATACACATCAGATAAAGGGCTAATATCCAAAATTTACAAGGTACTGACAGAACTATACAAGAAAAAAACAACTAACCCCATCAAAAAATGGGGAGAAGAAATGAACAGACACTTTGAAAAAGAAGAAAGGCAAATGGCCAAAAGGCACATGAAAAGATGTTCAACATCACTAATCGTCAGAGAGATGCAAATCAAAACTACTATGAGGTACCACCTCACGCCACTGAGATTGGCACACATCACAAAAAAGGAAAACAAGCAGTGCTGGCGGGGATGTGGAGAGAAAGGAACTCTTTTTCACTGCTGGTGGGAATGCCGTCTAGTACAACCTTTATGGAAAGCGATATGGAGATTCCTTCACAAACTGGAAATTGAGCTTCCATACGATCCAGCTATACCACTCCTAGGAATATACCCAAGAAACACAAAAATACAATACAAAAATCCCTTCCTTACTCCTATATTCATTGCAGCGCTATTTACAATAGCCAGACTCTGGAAACAACCAAGATGCCCTTCAACAGATGAGTGGCTGAAGAAACTGTGGTACATATACACAATGGAATACTATGCAGCCATCAGGAGAGATGAAGTCATGAAATTTTCCAATACATGGATGTACATGGAATCTATTATGCTGAGTGAAGTAAGTCAGAGGGAGAGAGAAAGACGCAGAATGGTTTCACTCATCTATGGACTTTAAGAAAAATGGAGGACATTTTTAACAGTATCTCAGAGACAAGAGAGATGAGGGCTGGTAGGTGCAGCTCAGGACATGCAGCTCATCACATAGAGTGATGAGTGCAGTTGCAGAGATGACTACACTGAAAACTATCATAAAATGTGAATGAATGAGGGAAGTAGAAAGCCTGTCTCGAGTACAGGTGTAGGGGGGTAGGGAGGAGGGAGATCTGGGAAATTGGTGGTGGGAATGTTGCACCGGTGAAGGGGGGTGCTCTTTACATGACTGTAATCATACAACTATAATCATGTTTGTAATCACGGTGTTTACATAAAGATAAAAAAAAAGAAAAGGACTTTGAAGACATTTTACTGTGAAAAACATGAAGTTAATGACAAATTTTAAAGAGAATATGAAGTCTCTAATTCTGTGATGTTCTATTAAGGGACTACAATAAGTCCTTCCTTAGTGCATGCCTTGAACAAGAAACACTATTTAAGGACCTGCTGTTGTGAAATAGAGGACAGCAGGAATGCCAAATTAAGGTCACTACAATAAATCACACCGTGTATGATGGTAGTGTGGACCAGGAAAGTGACGATGAAGGAAAAATGAAGTGATCAGATCTTGGATCCATTTTAGTGATAGAACAAATCAGATATACTAATTATTTGGATGCTATTACTATTTACTGATATGCAAATGTTAGGTAGGATATGTTAGTAAAAGGAAATCAGATTTCATTAGAAGATATATCCAAGTGGACATATATGTTCTATAAATTTCATATGTTGATATGTAACATACATGTTATGTAAAGATGATAAGAGTGGCAAAGAAATAAACTTAAAACTTTCAATATTTTTCTAAAAATTGAGCTGACATAGACTTACAAGGTGAATGTGTAGCCTGGTCAACATCCTGGATCTTGATTTTTATTGTTGTGTTGCTTATTAATTGCTGCTTTTATAAAAATTCGATGGCACATCTTGTTATTTATTGTTCTTATAGAATACTATTATAAATATTTTTGAAAAGATCTTAAAATAATGTGTAATGGGTGAAGCTCAGTTATAATCTATTACCCTCGTTCCTCAAATTGACAACAATGAGCCTCTATAACCTGAGGGCACTTACTGTTAGATCATCTATTGTTTTTTAAAGCGTGTCTTGTCAAAATTCTTTATGCAATTTTACAAAGCATATTTTACTCTTGAGTTGCCCTTAAGCATTTTGAAATTTATTTCTCCCTGAGCATCTTTGAGTTAGATTAGTTAGATCAGATAATTCTTTAAAAAGTTTGATTCCTCTCAGGTGTGCTGACAAGCACAAACAATGAATCCTTGGAGAATTTCCAATTTTCAGTAATTTTTTTTGTCTGTTCAAGTTGATGAAATCACAAAAATAAGAGCAAAATTAAATAACTTTATTTTCTTTTTATTGAATCACTTGTAGTCAGTTCATATGCTACAGAAGAACTCTTGTAAATTTTATGATCTAATACTGTAAAACACTGAGGAATTTATCAGTTGAGAATTTTATACTATAGTAAATGCAGACAAGATAGACAGGAACAAGGATGACAAAAAGATCACTAAATGTCATCTGGGTTTTTTCTGCAGACCACAGTCTTCTCAGACATCCCATGTAGTCAATGACCTGAAGGTAGAGAAACTGAGACCACTAAACACGCCTATGAATTCTTATACACAACCTGTCTATGCTAATCAAGATTTTCTAAGAATTCTCACCCAACATGCCAGCCTGATCTCACCCTAGGCACTCCCTTTAACCCATGATAAAGATGCTTAAAACAACCTATAGGACTTAAGCTACTCTCTGATCTACCCCATTCTGTTTTGGAACCCCATTCACTTTCAAATAAACTCCTGCTTGATCTTACTTTTTTTTTTACCTTCTACATCTCACTTTATTTGAGATACTAAGAACATGTACAATCATCCCCACACTCACCCCCTCTCCCATTACCTGGGCAGCATAGTTTTTATATGTCCTATTTATTATCTATGACTTTTCCTTCATATCACCTTTTGCAAATTACTCTTTCCTAGTAGTCATTTGGTTTATTTGCAAATGACTCATCTTCCTCATGTCTAAATAACCTCAGCAGTACAAATACACAGTCTAAGAAAAATCTCTTTATTCACACTCTGAACTGGTATCCGACAATTGGTTTCAAGGTGCTTAGAATCCATAACACCTTGCCTTCTGGACCCAAAGCCTTACACTCCTTCATAGTTATCTCATATCAGATTCCTCCCCCCTCCCCCCTTTTTTTTTCTCTCTCTCTTTCTCTCTCTCATCTTTCTCTCTCTCTCTCTTTCTTTCTCTCTCTCTCTCTTTCTTTCTTTCTTTCTTTCTTTCTTTCTTTCTTTTTTTCTTTCTTTCTTTCTTTCTTTCTTTCTTTCTTTCTTTCTTTCTTTCTTTCTTTCTTTCTTTCTTTCTTTCTTTCTTTCTTTCTTTCTTTCTTTCTTTCTTTCTTTCTTTCTTTCTTTCTTTCTTTCTTTCTTTCTTTCTTTCTTTCTTTCTTTCTTTCTTTCTTTCTTTCTTTCTTTTTCTTTCTTCCTTTCTTTTTCTTCTCAAAGGCATCATTTTTGGAGTTGCTAAGAGGGTCATACAGAGTACTAGTAATCAAACCAAGGTTGACAACATCCAAGACAAACATCTTACCCCTGAACTATCTCTCAGCATTATGTCTAGCATTATTAATTTTAATATGAATTTTAATCAATTTGTCTGGCCTGTGAAGTCATTGTCATCCTGTGATGTATGGAATTAAATTAAGTTACTTTAGCAACTCAGAAATTTCAATACTGGGTACAGGGTACAGGAAGGAGATCTTAAGGGATGGATTGGGAGACAATAATTCCAGGGCAAAGAAAAAAAAAGAATTTGAATGTAGATATTCTTTGATACAGATGAATAAAACAGCAAATACATGCAACATGTGTATAAGTAGCAGAAATTTAGGTTCCCCAATGCCTGGTTCAAGAATTTAGAATTCGGGGCCAGTGAGGTGGCACTAGAGGTAAGGTGTCTGCCTTGCAAGCACTAGCCAAGGAAGGACTGCGATTTGCTCCCCTGGCATTCCATATGGTCTCCCCAAGCCAGGGGCAATTTCCGAGCACTTATCCAGGAGTAACCCCTGAGCATCAAATGGGTGTGGCCAAAAAGCCCTCCCCCACAAAAAAAAAAGAATTTAGAATTCATATAAGAAGAGTAGGTAGGCATTTATAATTCTTCATTTGCATAGGAATATCACACCTACTCATAAAAAGAACCAAAATGCCACACTTGTATAGCTTTGCAAGTTCTTTCCCACATGTTAGATTGAGTTTTTCTCAATGAGTTTTTCTTTGTACCTACATTCAATGTGGAGGAGACAAATAAAACATTAAATGAAAAATTAAAATGTTGTTTGGGATTTTAAATGTACAGGATGGAGGAGCCGGTGAGGTGGCGCTAGAGGTAAGGTGTCTGCCTTGCAAGCACTAGCCAAGGAAGGACTGCGGTTCAATCCCCCTGCTTCCTATATGGTCCCCCCAAGCCAGGGGCAATTTCTGAGTGATTAGCCAGGAGTAACCCCTGAGCATCAAACAGGTGTGGCCCAAAAAACCAAAAAAAAAAAAAAAAGTACAGCATGGGATGATGATAGTTAGACTTTTATTGTCAAAAGTACTGAATATGGGGGCCGGAGTGATGGTGCAGCGGTAGGGTGTTTTTCTTGCACGCTGCTGACCCAGGACCAATTGCGGTTTGATCCCCTGACATCCCATATGATCCCTCAAGCCGGGAGCAATTTCTGAGCAAATATCCATGAGTAACCCCTGAGCATCACTGAGTGTGGCCTCTCCCCCAAAAAAAGTATTGAATGTGGAGGGAGAATAGCAACTGTAGGTGGATGGTGGTAATTAAATTTTAGTACATATTAAAGTAGATTTGGTAACCCAAAATGCAGGCATGTTTTATATTCCATCAATTCTATGCACTCCGTGTAATACAAAAAGCTATAGATTTAGGGGCCAGAGAGATAGCATGGAGGCAAGGCATTTGCCTTGCATGCAGAAGGACAGTGGTTCAAATCCTGGCATCCCATATGGTTCCCGGAGCCTGTCAGGAGCCATTTCTAAACCTAAATCCAGGAGTAACCCCTGAGCGGCACCGGATTTGATCAAAAAAACAAAAAAATATCTATAGATTGAAAAGTTATATATATATATGAATCACTGTATAACGTAAGAGATGATCAAAGAAAATATAGTGACGGAAGATCCACTCCTTGGTGCTGCTCATGGGGGCCCAAGTCCTTAAAAAACAAAAAAGGAAATATAGTGGAAAAGATGTCTAAGGACAGAACATTGATGGAGGGAGTAAAAAAAAAGATGCCCAGAAAATATGCACTTCATGAAATTTAGTCCTTGGTATGTATGCTTGTTTAGTGTCCCAGCCCAGCATTTAGTACTTCAATGAACTTAGCAGAGTCTCAAGAATTTTATGAAGGCTTCAGAGATGCAGTATTATCAAACTATTCTCTGTCAGTATTCCTCTACCAATTAAAGTTGATTTTGCCTACAATCAAAAGGTAAATGCTGAGGTAGGACAACAAAAGGGGTGTGCAGAGATCATTGTTCAGTTTTCAACAATACAATTTACTTTGGGGTCAAATCTGAAAAAGGTCAAAAGAGGGAGGAAAAAGGAAAAATATAATGGTGCTAGTGAGGTCAGTTCTCAAAGAAATCAGGGTGGCTTTGGTTTCTTTTTGTTTATGTTTTAATGAGTAATCATTTGTCAACTTTACCCATTGACTGTCCAAAATTCCACCCTTTCTCTAAATTTATAACTAGGAAAAATTCCTGGGAGATGTTAAAGTTTCCTTTATCCATTATTTGGATGAACCAGGGGCTCTACCATGCTTACATAACCTTTAGAGTAAAGTCAGGAAAAAAAAACCTCAAATGGCAATTTTATGAGCCTTCTACAGGGTGGGTTTTAGGATGATACAATTGAAATCATAGTTTATTTTCAGTACTATTGAAGGCTACATGGACTATTTGTTTTTCTTTTGGCACATCACATATAATGAGAATCTGACTGAATTTCTTTAACTGCTTCAAATGTCTATGTGAATTCAGCCCCAATTAATCAACAACCAAATATTCAAGGGAAAAATGGAATATTTTGGAATATCTTTGGTCATTTTATGAAAAATATTTTAGAACATACAAATAAATTATTTTATGTACTCTTAATTTCAGTCTTGGTAGTGGGTGTCAACTAGCAAATGTCATCCCACTCACTCAGCTACAGATAAGGAAAATCCTGTGTCCATTTAAACTGTTGCCTTTCCCTGTAGAACTTGTATTAATTTATTTTTGTAGGTACAAGTACTCTTACTTCCCCTTCTTTTGAAACTGCTTACCCTTATGCATTTGGATTTTTTTGTTGTTGTTGCTTAAGCCTAGTTCCCAGAAGCAAATAACCCTCCTCTCTATTTAGTTAGGTTGCTTGATTTAGTTAATTTAGAAACTAATAAACTTTCCATATTTGTTTTATTTTATTTTTGTTTGGGGGCCACACCTAACAGTGCTCAGGGCTTACTTCTGGCTCTATGATCAGGGATTAATCCTAAGTGGTTTAGGGAATGACATGGCATGCCAGGGACCAAACATTTGGCCTCATGCAAGACAAGCACCCTCCGCTCTGTACTCTGGCCCCCGAACTTTCAATTTTATTCTATATTAAATACAGCCAAGTCAATCCTGCACAACAAATGAAACAAAAATTAAAAAAAAACCCTAATATAACTCTGCTAACTTCTCGAATGTTAATTGAATTTAGGTTCCATTAATTTGTATGTCTTAAAGTCTAGAGATATTACAAAATTGGGATGATCTGAGAAAATCTAAGAAGCTGACAATGTCTGGGTTTCTTTTAAGATTTTTCTTTTAAAGTAAATTTATATTTATATATGTGTGGAGAATAAAATGAAGTAAAATTGATATTCTCCACAGCTTTGAGTAAATACACTGTCCTAAGTTAAAAATAAATAAGATATCTTCTAGGAAAACTGAAGGTAAGACTAAGACCTTTGAGGAAACCATGGGAAAGATGTTACAATTCCAACCCCTATTTTTACCCAAGTGATGTTATTTTTCTATGACTGGACTTGTAAATTGTAGAGTGCAGAATGGAGAGAAAGTGCTTTCACTTATCAGCATGTAAAAAATTCTTTGAGGGAAATTTACATTTTATTTATCAGCTTTATAGAAGAAAACAAAGCATACCTAAACAAACAAACTGCAACCAAACCAAAACAAAACAAAGCAAAAAATACTACCTTCCAAATGCAAGTAAAAGGGAGGAGAAAAGCAGGGAAGCAAATTTGACTACAGACCACCAAACCCATAATTTTACACTCTACAAACATCTAAATAAACAAAACCATGCTGTATAAACACTGCTGATAAAGAACTACCACACAGTGCTTAATAGCCTGCGGGGGTGGGACAGTGAATAAAAAGGCAGCATAAATGCCTTCTTCACAAAAGAAACCTCTAAGTTTCAGAAAAAGTATTATTTTTAAAGAAATTAAGCGATGATGTCTCTAATTTCCCATTTAAAGTAAGTAGCATAATAAGAACATGAATTTAAGGAGAAAGATATGCATAAATCAAGGATCCCAGTAAGGAGTTTATTTGAAGTGATTTTCTAAAACTTTCAAGTAGGAAAATAGATAATCAGTAAAAACTGTGTGTTCTTACTATTCCACAGAAAGCTAGCTCAGTGGTTGATACTAATCATAGGGATGAATCTTTCTGTGTAACTCTTTTCAAATATTGGTTTGTTTTTCATTTGGGGGTCATATTCAACAAGGGGTCAGTGCTCTACACTTAGGGATCACCCCTGGAAGGTTTGGGGGACCTTATGGGATGCCAATGATTGAAATGTGCTGGCTCTTTGCAAGGCAAAAAGCTCTGCTCTCTATCGTTCCAGCTCTGTCAGCTCCATAATTTTTATCACTTGACTGTTTATTCACAATTCTTGGTTCAGAAAAGGTAGGTAGTTAAAAGCATTTTATGATTTCTTCTGTAAGAACTTGATTCTGCACATCTGTAACAGAAATATGCAAGGACAATTGTAGCAGTGTTTAAGGCTGTAGATACTTTGCCATTCTGGTTGCCAGTGGCTCAGTGAAGAGGGATCATGGGAGATTGATTTGAAAAAGTATATTTCTACTACTCTGTTTAACCCACCTCAGCCACAGGAACAGGGGAACAGGCATGGCCTAGATTAGGTCAGTCCCAATGTCAGCACAAGAGTTTCTGGCCTGTAGCCTTTTCCTCACAGAAAATAATTTTAGAAGGTGAAATAATGAAGCAAGATAGTTATTTAGAAAAATATGAGGGGAGAGAGAGAGAAATATGCATTTGAGAGAGAACACATAATTAAGAAAGCAAAGAAACCTAAAGACAAGGAAGATATGTATTCAAGAGAGAGCAAGCCCTAAATGGCTTTTAGGAGGAGCTTTATACAATTCTTCCAAACTTTTCTTTCCTGGAATTTTGCATATGTAAAAGTTAACCTGGATATTGCCTTGCATTGTTGATGGTTTCATACTCTCATGGAAGGTCTCTTCATAATTTTATAGATTATTCTGTAGCATGTCCTTTTCTGAGGGGTGCAACCTTCTCTGGGTAGAGCATTGGATTTCTGGGTTATAACTCAGCTTCTCTTCCAAGAGCTCAGATTTTACCTCAAAGAAATGTAGGCTTCATGCCTTTGCAGTTCTGAAGGGCTAGGAAATCTCCTCTTAAATCTTACTAGTCTCCAAAATTATGTTTTCAGGTCCTTTCTATCTGTCTGCCTAAGCACTTGCAATGCCTTTGGTATCTTTGTGATGGGACACTATATCTCCACTCAAATTCTCTCTATCCTTTATACTGCTAATTCTTCTTTTATTTGTTAATAATTTTTATTTTGACCAAAGTGGATTACATATCTTTCACAGTAATATTTTAGGTACATATTAACATTGAATCAGGGGATTCCCATCACCAAAGTTGTCCTCCCACCACCCCCATTCCCAGCTTGCATCCCATATCCCTCTCCCTTACCTCTCAGGCTGCTAGTATAAGTGGTCCCCTCTGTGTCTAGCTTGTTGTAGATTGGTTATCTGTTGCATTTAATAATTAATGATCGTTGCTGGATGGTGAAGGATGGAGGCCTTTATTCTTAGGCCATGGTCACGTGGCTTCATCCCCCATCAACAGGTGGGTCTGGGGTCCAGGAAAGTGACGGGTATTGAACTCACTCACAGGCAGGCTTCAGGAAGCATCAACTTTATTCATGCCCTATCTACCACATGTGTGGCCTATATCATAACCTTTTAAGCATTCAGCCATTCTTAGCTAGCCCTGCATCTTAACTCCTTTCAGCCATCTTCCCTTTGACCTCCATGCTGGCAAAAGACCAAAAGACCCTAATCCCCTCTGGTCAAAGCCTTATCTACCTTTTTTAAGACCCCTCCCAGGAAATGGGTGGGGTCTTGCAGGTAAGGTCAAGATACTTAGGAAGAATGGAGGGATGAGGCTTCAGGTATCGATTCTATTGTCATTGACTCTGGATTTGGTGTTAAAGTCCAATCATTTTTATCACTACTTAGTGATCATACGACTGCTTGGTCTTGGTACCCGCCATTATTTCCCTCTCAATTTGAGAGGCAGAGCAAGATGGTTCAAATTATGTGATTCGTTGGAAGAGAAGAAAAGCAATAAAATGGGGTAAAAATCAAGAAGGGGGCAGAGTCCTTATATACTGCTACTTCTTTATGGCTCTCTCTTTTCTTCATTATTTTTTTCTTTTTTAGTCTTTAGGCATCTCCCTACTGCTCACTTATAAGCATATGCTATAATGCCAGTTTTGCCAAGGCTACTGTGGAAATTAAAGAGAAAAAACAGACAAACAAACTTTTAGAGCATCTAAAGACTAAGGAATGAAATAAAAGAAGTTCTGAAAAGTTAAAAATATCTAGGATCAATAAAACATATCTAATTATTCTAGTTTCTAAAAAGGACAATTTAGTACCCGACTCTCTAAGTCTACCAAAAAAATTGACATATTCCTTTCATTTCCTATTTCTTCGAAAACTTACCTCTGCAGGTATGTGTGTGTGTGTGTGTGTGATTGTGTGTGATTGTGTGTGTGTGTGTGTGTGTATTTTTAGGGATATACATCTTTAACTACATTTTTATTAACTAGACTATTTGATAACTCAATAGGGGCAGAGGTTAACAGGTAGGAAAAAGTTGATTTTGATACAGTGATACTTAGAAATATTCAAACAATTCTTGCTATTTTTATAAATTAATTTTATAAATATAAATAAAACATTAAAATAAATAAATAAATACAATTGATATCCATTACATACAAAACATAACCTCAGATTTTACAGGTTGATCAGCTTTGGGTCAACTAATTTCAGAAAATCTTTGATCTTTATTTATTTTGGGAGGGAGATCACACCTCATGTGCTAGAAGAAAAAAGTTTTAAAATTCTACACTACAAAAGAAGCCTTAATTCTAATGTAAGGCAATTTCTTTTTTTTTTTTTTTTTTTTTTAATTTTCTGGGGGAAGGATCACATCTGGCAGCGCTCAGGGGTTACTCCTGGCTCTATGCTCGGATATTATCCCTGGCAGGCTCGTGAAACCATATAGGATGCAGGGATTCCAACCACTGTCCTTCTGCATGCAAGGCAAATGCTTTACCTCCATGCTATCTCTCCAGCCCCAATCTTTGATCTTTAAATGTTAGGTCTTCAAATATTTCTCTAAACTTGTCTTATTTATGAGGAAAAATAAATAGAAAAATAAAATAGAGAGTTGATCTGTTAAATTTATATTTCATAAACTTGTCTTATTTATGAGGAAAAATAAATAGAAAAATAAAATAGAGAGTTGATCTGTTAAATTTATATTTCATAAAATTAATATTTTGAGTTTTTTTTTAATAGTGCAATAACTTTAAGGTTTTACAAATAATATTGTTAGGGGGGCTGGAGAATTAGCACAGTGGTAGGGCATTTGCCTTGCACATGGCCTTGCATACAGCTGACCCAGAATAGACCTGGGTTTGATTCCAGGTATCCCATGTGGTTCCCTGAGCATGCCAGGAGTGACCCCTGAGCACCGTCGTGTGTGGCCCAAAACCCATAAATAAATAAATAAATAAATAAATAAATAAATAAATACTGTTAGGTTACAGAGTAAAAAGATGAGACCACACAACTAAAATAAAGTTTAATACTTTTTTTTTTTCTGATATTTTGGCTACACCCAGTGACGTTCAGTGGTTACTCCTTGCTATGCACTCAGAAATTACTCCTGGCTCTGGGGATTTATGAGATGCCGGAGAATCGAACCAAGGTCTGTCCTAGGCTAGTGCGTGCAAGGCAGACGCCTTACTGCTTGCTCCACCTCTTCAGCTTCTAAAGTTTAATACTTTAATCTGTCTGCCAACAAGGCCTCCACACTGGGTCATTTATCTCCCTGAGCCCTGCCCAAGGTCATGAGGAAGAGTATAGAGAGATTGGATATAGGAGGTTCCAGCTTTCTGATGATCCTTAAAATGATTGGCTACTGTCTAGGGGTACCTTCCTACTGCCCCCTTGTCCTTCCCTGATCGGCTACCTGACTTGGGGAGGGGTATATAGAAATTGGCTTGTGAAGACCTAACGTGTGGTCCTTACAAAATTTAGTCTCTTCCTGCTCAGAAACTAAGAAGAAGCCTGCCATCTGGCCTTTACGAAAAGAGTCTCTCCTTTTTCAGAATTCAGATTCCATCAACACGTTTTGAACCATTCAGAAGCTTTGAACAGCACTAACTACTCTCTCTATGTGAAAAGTTAAATAAAAAATCCCTGATCCTTCTCATTCTTCTATACTTTTATTTCTCTGGAACAATCTTCC
Source organism: Suncus etruscus (assembly GCF_024139225.1). Lineage (NCBI taxonomy): Eukaryota > Metazoa > Chordata > Mammalia > Eulipotyphla > Soricidae > Suncus > Suncus etruscus. Next base: position 139,491,045 of record NC_064849.1, on the reverse strand, counting down.
TTATTTATTTTAGATCCTTATTTTCTATTTACTATTTAGACTTTAGATATTCTGGAGGCTTCATTCTTAGCCATTTTCTCTTTTCTAAACCATTTTTAAATATATTTTTTAGTGATTTTTATCCAATGCCCTACCTTATCCTCAACTTTAAAACCCATCAGTTTATATCTTTACATTCTCTCACTTCATTGTTTTGTCTAAGATTACTGCTAGTGATCCCTGAAATTGTGGTGTTTGGATTAGACCCAGGTTTGCTACATGCAAGGCAAATGCCTATTTCTTGTACTATTATTCTGGCCTCTGTCATCTAATTTTTTTAAATTCCAAAGCAACTAAAGAAAAATTGATGTGGGTGATTTATACTAGTGTTTTCTTCACTTTTTACTGACTGTGGCTCTCCTCCAAGCTTATTTTTTTCTATAGTCTCCCCCCATCTTATACCATGCCCCCGTTTGTTTTATTTCTACCAGTGGTCATCTTTAAAATATCTTGGGGGGTCCAAAGGGTTGGCATATATACAAGTTAAGAATTCCGGGTTTATACTACCTGAAATGCTCAAAGGGAACATGTTAATTTCTAAATATATTTAAAAAAATGGGTCTTTTAATTATATGCATTCATGGGAGAAATTCTCTGAGAACTATAACATTGTGGGTGAAATACAGTGGAAGTATTTCCCCTGGTCATATAAGAATGGACTTTGACACAGTTTATTACATTGCTGCTGCACTTGCTGTTCTAGCCCCAAACTTGGGAAATCCTTTTCACATATTCACCAAACATATTCATAACAGTGGTGTCTTCCAGGCTGAAGTTACTCAATGATGCTGCTTGAATGGCACTTACTACTTCAAGCTGTGGTACATGTGGTGCTCTGTCAATTTATTTATTTATTTTGGGGGAAGGGACCATTATTGGTGGTGCTTAGGTCTTAGGTACTATTCTGTATTTCTTGTTTAAGAGTGTTGGGAGATTATATGTAGCTAGTTAAACTTGTATTGGTTGCATGAAAGACAAGAGACTTCCCTCCTATACTACTATTTTGGCATCAACTTTGCCATTTTTACGATTAATGTTGAGACCAGTATTTGTAGAAGTGCAAGGGTTAACCTCTCACATGGGAATGGTTAACATTATAAAGCTTTCTCATTCAAAATAGGTCATTTAACTGGATCAGGAACTGATGCCTGATACAAAGATAACTTATTTAGAGGCTCCTATAAAAAATTTTCAGTTCGGATGCTGACAGGCTGAACTAATTAGATTCTCTGGATGCTTGTGAATGCCAGATATCCAAAGATTTGGCAGAGGGTAATGACATAGATGAGAGAGACAGGGAGGAAGAAATCAATAGGCAAATACCCTCTGCCAAAAGTAAGAAAATGTCCAGAATGAAGGAGAATAAGAGTGTACATAATTAGTCAGAAATGGGTAAATTCTCCCAGAAACTCTAGAAACAAGATAATATGAGTCATACAACATGCTGACAAGGGGATACTAAAGTGTAGGAAGCAAGGTATTATATTTTAGGCATTTTTGATGTTGTTTAGTTTACTTTAATTACTTATATGTAGTTACTATTAGTAATTAGTAAAACACAGGTTTTTTTTATTTGTATGCAAGTAAGTAAAGCCAAGAGAGACAGATTATGAAAGTACAAGTGGGTTTTCAAGAAGATTTAGTTCATTTTATTTATATAGCAGAATACTCATAGGTCAGACAGACTCCAAAATGTCATGTATAGGAATAAGAAGCTATTTTATTATTTTCTGCCACTCTGCCACTATTATTTTAATGAGTGTCTGTTACATCCCATCTAAGAAAAGCTCGCACCAGACGTGGTATTTTCTTTCCCTGGTGCAGGGCTTTCCTCTTCTAAAAGAATTATTTGCCAAAAGGCCCGCTTAGCGAAGTCAATCATTTAACCCTTTGCGTGGATCGTTGGCAATAATTCCAACATGGCTGTAGCATTACATCCTCCTCTATTTGGCCACTATAGAAATCCAGCCTCAGCTCTCCTACAGACAAAGAAATGTCAGTATCAAAGCCCGCCAAAAGTCTCCTGCTGAGCTCTTTGTGATCTCTCTTTCTCCCCCCATTTCCTTAAAGGTATCTGGTTTCTCTTTACCTGTCTCTTCATATGCTAATTCTAGCTCTAATCTCATTGGTTCATCCCCTTTTCTTTTCTCCCTGGCTACGCCCCAAAAATCCATCTATATAAGGCCCAATTCAAGGAATAAAGCCTCTCTCTGGCCTCTCCCTCTTGTTTTCACCATGTAATTCTGTGTGGTTTATTTATTTCATATTTCATAATTCATATTTCATATTTGTCTGCTCTTGCATCCGCTTGATTCCCAGTGGAAAAATAAACCCACTAAGATTTGCTTCAAGGACTTTTATCTTATTATGATAAAAGTCCGCAGCAAGTATCCTTATATTTGTCAGTTTCATTGCAACATTCCATTTTATTATAACCTGAAAAACTTAAAGATTTCTTTGTCCATTCACTGTACCTGTTACAATAGCAAAGGTAAGGAAACAGAGAAAGAATTCAACATTAGATAAGTGAATAAGGAAACAGTATATATATTTATTTACACAATGGAATACTTAGCTATTAAAAGGTGAAATTATCCCTCCTAATATCATGGGTAAGAGCAAATTGGGAGTCTAAAAGATTGTGATGAAAGGACAATTGTATTTTGATGGTATTGTGTTGTCACACCCCCAATCCTCCTGCATAAGCTTAACTACAAGAAAGACTCTCTTATTCCTGGGAGGGGTCTTAGGAAGGTTATGAAAGGTTTTGTTTAAGGGCAAAAGGGGATTTGCCTGGATGAAGAAATAGCGGGAGGAGGCATGGCGGAAAGAAGTTAAGACACAGGGCAAGCTAAGAATGGCATTGCTTAAATAGGTTTATGATATAGGCCACACACATTGGCCAGGGCAAATAAAGATGTTATCTCTCTGCAATCTATGTGGATAATTTACTCCCTTTACCTGAACCTGATGACTTGCCGGTTGGAGGGTGATGCAGCCACATGGCCTGGGATGGCAGAGAAAGGTTCCTCCATCACCATCCACCACCTTCCACCACCATCCAAACCCATCCTGAGGGCTACACTGATGCTACAGTGTTGTATATATTATATATATTTAGAAAAGTGATTTCATTGTACTTCTTGGTATTTAAATTCCCTTGCAAAAATAAAATAATACTTCTAAAATCTGAGTAACTTGACTATTCAAGGCAGTCTAAAACAGGATATGGTAAAAAAGAAGAAGGAGAATATATGGGAAGTTTTTGTTGTCAGCTAGAAACTGTGAGTATAGATGTGGCTAAGTAAATTTTTTGACATAACAAGGAGATACCTGTAGAGAAAATAAAATTATTTTTCAATTGCCCATCTCTCAAACTGTCATTTTAAATGTCTTCTTATTTTCCACATATATTTAGCTATGGAAAGTACTCCCCACCTCCACTCCTTATCAACAACTGATAGCATATGATTCCTATTAGGAGAGCAGCAGTCAAATTATGTTATAATAATGTTCCACCTTCATGAGGTGCTAATGGATCAGGACAACATGTGAGCTTATTTCTGGCTCTTTGCCTCATGGACCACTTCTGACAGTGCTGAAGGTGGTGTGCATAAGTGGTACTGGGAGTTGTGCTCAGCAAAAAAATAATAGATAGTACAATATGTAAGGCAAGTTTCTTATTTGTATTATCCCACTTGCCTTACATATTATACTATCTCTTATTTTGACATGTTTTAGTTATTAAAAAAGTGTCATCAATAAATTGCTGAAGTTAAGAAAGAGATCAAAATATTAGGAGGCAGATCATTCAATATAATGCAGGTAGTTTGCTTACTTGGTCTCTGATGAGGAGATGTTGAGAATATTTATGGATATCAAAGAAACAATGAAATAAATGGTTAGCCAATAAAACACAAGAGGATATCACAGTAGAAATGAGAAAACTACAGGCAAAATGATGACCAAGAAACTTTGTAGGTGAAATGAAAACTCACTAGAAGACTTCACTAGTAGAGTAACAGTTGCTGAGGAGGAAATAATCAGTGAGTTAGAAGAAGAGGTGCATAAAATCTCCAGATGACATTAGAGATGAAAAAAAGTCTCAAAAATAAATGAAGAGATGACAAGAGAATTTTGGAATAAATTCAAATGGAATATTATAAAAGTAACCATAAAATCAAAGTCATCATAGCTGAGATGTCCAGAGCTGGAGAACAAATGCATCCAAATCTAAGAGGTCTGAAGACTACCAATAAAAAAAGATCCAAATAAAAATAACCCCAAGGAATATCCTAATCAGAATAAAGAAAATCATAGATGAAGATTGAAAACTGAAAGTAGCAAAATCAAAGAAGAAAATTATATATAAATGAGTATCTTTACAGTAGCTTTACCAAACAAAGCCCTCAGGGCCTGAAAAAATGGTAAGATATAGCGAAAAACAAAAACAAAAACAAAAAACCTCAACAAAATTAATGTCTCACCAAGAATACTTTCACCAGCCAGCCAGATTCTCATTCAAATTTGAAGGAGCAATAGACAAATACTACACCTCATCTCTCTCTTGAACAAGTTCTATATTTTACTGAACATTTGCTTATGGAATTACTTCTCTTTGATAATCCTTTTTATTCTTCTCCTGAACTCTACACTTGCTCAAAGAATTATTCAACCAATTTAGTGGACTAAATGCTGTACTTTATATCTCCTGAATGATGATGTTCTGGCTTTTTCTCAATTTGCATTTTCTCTATAATATTTTTCTCATATTTTTTTCTTTGGAGGTACCCTGGGTCTTTCACCTCCCTATCTGTGTCTTTTCACCTCTCTATCTTTCTGCCAGTGTCTAACACTATTTTTTATACCAAATTCTCAATAAATAGATGTTGTTATAAAAGAAGAAAACTGCCATAAAGGCACCATATCAAAATATCATATCCAGATAGAAACAGGAAACAAAATACAAGTTTGTTTTATTTTGCTTTTAAACACAGAAATTGTGATTCATAAGAAATTTCACCTAATAATCCAATTAGCAGAGAAAATAGAAAAACTAGTCTGGTATGAGAAGGGCTGAGATGTTTATATCATCACAGGCCTCTCCTCGTTCAACCACAATCTATATACCACATTTCAGAGAACTCAAAGAGCCCACAGAATTCTATATGCCCAAATGAAAAGAAAAAATGGGAACGAAGTAAAAAAACACACATATAAATGTTCAGGTATGTACTAGGTAAGTGGTTGATAATAATAGGTCAAGAATAATCAAGTGAGTGGAAACAGAGATAAACATGGAAAGAAGTTATATCAAAATGTTATATGTGTATTTTTAAAGTAAGTATACTCTCTGGTCATGCAAGGGTTTGGTGATGCCAAAACTAGAGTCCTTTCTACTATATTCAGCAATATGGTAAGTATCTCCATTTGAAGTCTTAGATAGTACTCCGGAGGCCACTGGAGACATAATTCAGTGGAGTTCCGAGGAACATGTTGTGCTAAAACTTGAACTTATAGTCTTGTATCTATTATTTACCAGTTGTCTAATCTCCCTATCGTTATACTGTTATTGTTATTATTATTATTATTATTATTATCATTATCATCATTAATTATATTATTTGTTTAACCAGAAACCTCATGCCATAATCCTGAGGGATTGGGGAGCACAGGTCTGGAAGCAAATGGCAACACAGGAAATAATCACACAAGTTTGAATAAAATAGGTTCAGGAAAATTCCACCCCAAGCTTTCTGCTCATTAGAAAAAGATACTAGCAGACAGATTATTTGTGGAAACCAAAATCACAAGCAGCTTCTCCCTAATATCCAAGGTCTTTATTGGGAAGAGAAAGACCATCCCCTTGGGTGGAGCACAGGTAGGGGTAAGGGACTAATCCACAGGTACTTCCAGTTCATGAGTGACAAGTACAAGCAAAGAAGAAATATCCCAACATGAGTGAAAACTGGTTACTCCAACAATCAGTAATTTGAAAACATTTGCTTTCCATCATTTTAAATAGTTGCGATTATTTACAGTATTTAATTGCTTTTGGCATGAAAATAAATATATAAAATTTGAAAATCTAAGACATTAAGCCCAGTGGTTCTTGTAGTGTATTTTAACTTTATTACACACACATAAAGTTACACAGAAAGTCAGAGAGTAGAATGAGATGAAATATGCAAATCTGAGAGCTACTTAGTGACTTAAAAGAGAGAAATAAAAGGGAAGATTTCAGTAAGAAGGAGACCAGGAGCATTTATCCCACATTTGCTCATGCTCTGCTCACAGAAGCTTGAACATCTAGAGCAGACATAGACAGTAACTGTTGGTGACAGGCTGTTTGTAGCAGCAGTCTCTGTGGAAATAGGTGAAATGGAAAGAATATATTTTATTTTTTAGGCCAACAATTCATTATAAGTGGGAAGCCCTGCATTGTATTCAGATTGAAATTTTTGACTAATCTTTATTCTTTTATGCACATTGCCTTTGATACTAATATTTTTTCAACATTTAACTGGCTGAAATATTTTTCTCCCTGTGAACCACGAAGGGAAAGAAATACTAAAGAAATACCTATTTGCCTTCCTACTCTGAAAGCAACATACTGCAAAATTACCATGGAATTGTTCTGCCAGACACCAATGAAGGAAGTTAAAAATAGTGTGCTAATTTTTCAGTGTTTGTTTAATTGAACTGTGCCCTGCTACTTGTATTGTGTTTGCCACCTTTTTGTCAAACTTTCAACATCCCTATTTGCAGGGCCTGGCTCAAGGTGAGGCATGGAATACACTCACCACTATGGCATAAAAAAAATTCTCAATATTCAACACAATATTTTCAGATAACATTTAAAAGAAAGCAAAATTAATGTGAACATCTACAGAGAATAAAACATAAATCTAAATAAATGCAGGCTGTTTATTTTAAACCTTGCATTATTGTAATATAGCAACAGTCATTCTGAATCAACATGTTCTCTACCAACTGGTTTACTGGGGTTGATAATGTGTTAACAGAATGAGCAATGCAGAGCTTTCTATATTGACATGTGTTTCCACTGGAGTTTTTACTATTAACTAAGTCCAAATTTGAGAGTGGGGTTATTTTGATAAGCATATATGAGAGCATGAATTCTTCCATTTGTCCAGATTCCAATATGGTGCAATTCAGTAAAGGTATTTTTAGTATTAATGAAATTTTCTCTAATTTAGAGAAGTATGCTGACTTGCCAGGGGACAAGAGATGAAGAAGAGTTCAGGCTGAAGTCCCCATGCTGTTCATAATGTCTTTCACTAAGCACTCTACAAACACCATAGTCAATGATATGTGAGAGAATATTGGCAAAACTACATAAGCAGCATATGTTGAATATGCAAAGCTTCCCAGTGAGTATAGCAGGCTACAGGTCTTGGAAATGACTGAATAAGACCTGGGTCAGGGGCCCGGAGAGATAGCACAGCGGCGTTTGCCTTGCAAGCAGCCAATCCAGGACCAAAGGTGGTTGATTCGAATCCCGGTGTCCCATATGGTCCCCCGTGCCTGCCAGGAGCTATTTCTGAGCAGACAGCCAGGAGCCTGAGCATGCCAGGTGTGGCCCAAAAACAAAAACAAAAACAAAAAAAAAAACAAAAAAAAAACCTGGGTCAGAAATATTTTCAGTTTGATGTATCAATACAATTATGAATACATACAACACTAATATGTAAAGATTGTTGAAAGAGTCAACATGCTGTTTGGGAGTATGGACTTTCAACACTATCCTGACCTCCTGTTCCTTCTCATTAAAGGTTACAGGGGTGCTGCTCTAGATGGACAGTGTGAAGCATGTGATTTCCATAATTATTAAATAATGAGGGTCTTCCTTATCTCTTGGCCTCTTTTATTATGTAGGCTCTGGTCTAACTCATCCATGGGAAACTATTCTTTTCAAAATGGTTGAGATATGCTCATACATACACTTCTTGGCATATCTCTTTTCCTTTTCTCTTTAACTCTAGTATCTAGTGCAATGGTCTACAAAAAAAATCTTAGTTACTGATTGATTATCATAGTAAGAATTAGAAGAGGAAAATGTTTTATTGTGTTTGACTGAGGGAACATATAAAAGACATGCAAACAAATACAGGTCTACTTACTGGGTAAGAATATTTTTTTATGAAGGCATTTTGATTTGTCAAGTTGTTCATAGTTTAGTTTCAGGAATATAATGTTCTAACACCAGTTCCATTACAAGTGTACTTCTTCCATTTTTAGGCCCTTGTTTCCCTCCCATCACCCAGTCCCTCCTTGGTTGTTGTAGTTTGCATCTTATGTTCTCAGTTTCGCTGAGTTCTGAGTTCTGTGGCTCAGATATAGAAATATATCATACTCCTACACTCTCAATTTATTCAAGGCTCCTGTTCTCTGCCCTGTACATCCTGTCTGATTCTTCTTACTCATGCCCCTTTCTCTATCCTCAGACCTCAATTTCTTTCCTTCCTTATTCTTCTCAGATCTATAATCTAGAAAGCAGGCTCCAAAGACTCAGTCAATGGTTCTATTATGATCTTTACATTAATCACTTAACATCTTTTTTAACTAAGGGTACTTATATAATATGAATATCAAGAGTATAATTTCAAGTTCAGAACTAAAAACTAATTCTATTAGTTACTCAAACTCTTAGTTTTGGGACTACACCTGGTAGTTTTTAGGTTTACTCCTGTTTATGTTCAGGGATCACTCCTGAGGTTCAGAAGACTATATTGGTTTCTGAGGATTAAGCCTGGGTCTATTACATGCAAGGCAAATACTCTACCTGTTGTATTTGTACTATTTCTCTGGTACCACGTTACGCAGATTTTTATTCCACTGCCTTCCATTTAGTCACAAATAAAATGATATGCACAACATGTACCACACAAGGTTCCAATATAGCACCAAATGTATTGGCAAAATTTACAATGGTGCTTGAAGTTACATTGCAAAATTGTAGTATGCAGTTAGATTATGATTATTAATCAGTTATGATTATTAATCAATTATGATTAACAAAGCCTTTTTGTTTTCTCTTATTTTAAAAATCAAGGCTCTGTCTTCTTCATACTTGAGAAGGTGATAAAGTGCTTAGTACTTTGTACAGAAGGGGAATGTTGCCTTCTAACCATACCCAGAGGAACCTGCATATAAATGAGAAGATTGTCACTAGCATGACATTCAAAGTTTTTCTGTGCAAAGAACAACAAAAGAACTTGGAATTTCAGAACCCCTAATATTCTGGCTCTCTAGAATTTGCCTTTCAGACTAAAAAATGTATGTGTACATAAACATATTATATGTATATATGTACTTATTTATTCATACACTGACTTATTTATTGTCAGTCTGAAATATAAAGTAGTCAATAACAGAGGCCCAACTATCAGAAGTTAAGAAACTTCTAACTCCACATCTCATAACTCTCAATGTGTGTGTGGTAAATAGTCACGAGCTTTAACTTGCTCGTTCTCCTATGTTTATTTGAGTCCTAAATAAAGTGTACTTCCCTTCGGATGGAAATTCATCTGTTGTTCTACTCACAATATCTTAGGAGCATGTGAAATTCAATGGGCAATACATTGAAAACATTTTTAAAAATGGTTTCTATTTTTTCTTATGTTTTTTCTTCTAGTTTTTGTATAGATATTAGTTTAAAATTTTCAATAACTCAAAAAAAGATATAAAGAACAGAGACAAATATTACTGTAGGGTTTATTTTTTTGAACGAGGAGATACATTTTGCATGCATATAGTCTCATTTGGTGGTTATAACAATTTCCTAAAATGTGTGTGTTTCTGTGTGGGTAGAGGTGTGTTATTAGTATCAAAATTTTACAGACTAGTACCTGCAGTGTAGACATGTAAAATAGCCTCCAAGGTCACACAGCTAATGATTTGCAAGTGAAGACTGAAACAGACATTCTTCATTACCATGCTACACATTCTATCCCTGAAATGACTTTAAATTACTTACTTCAGTGAAAGGTAAATTGGCTGTAGTATACATTTGGTAATGGAGTCTCCATACTGTTGGATATTAAAATGAAAGTAACCCAATTGATCTCTTGGAAAGATGCTCAGAGCCTCTGCCGTGGGTCCTTCTTTAAGAGAAAGCGACTCAACAAAAGGATCAAGAGCATCCCTACTTCGCAATAACATTTCTTTATAGCAGAGTTCTGGGTTATTGGAATTTTCCCTGGATAATTATAAAACTAAGCTTGTCCAGACATCTTGTGTTTATTGGTCCCTGAGAGGGAGAAAAGAAAAAGGCGGGGAAAGGTCACAGGGACGGTGTGAGAAAACCTTAGGGAAAGAACCAATCAGGGCTGCTCGCTGCTGAGGAAATGAGCCCAGCTCCTCTTTTGTTCCTGCTCTAATTTATGCGGAGACCTTTTCTTTTCTCTACTTGTTATCTATTAAGCTCCCTCAGGGCAGAAGGCTAGCCACAATAGCCAATTAGGAAGACACTGCAGGAAGACCAGGGTTGATCTTGTGAGGGCTTCTTCATTGTCTGAGAGACAGCCATTTTCCTGGGAAGTGGCTTAATTGCTCAAATCGTCGTCTTCTTCTTCTTTTTTCTCTCTAGTCCTACCCATCAACGCCTTCTCATTCCATCTCCCAGACCTAATGCTCCAGTCACTAGGACCAAAAAAAAAAAAAAAAAAAAGTGAGAATAGGCTCTCAGCTGGGCCGTTAGTGTTCATGTGCGTGCAAGTCTTCAGATAGGAGAGAACTTATCCCCAAGCCTCCCTGATACAGTAGGTTTGTCAGAATGGAAACCTGAATTACTTGGAGCAAGGGAAAATGAAATGCCTCAGCAACTGTCCGGGCCTCACTGGATCAAACTCTCCGAGAGAGGTAAAGGTGGAAAGGTGGAGATGCGCATTTTAAACAAGCTTCCTTAGTAATATTAGAATACGTTTGTATTTCAAAGCCACTGTCTTGCAACTAGAAGACTGCCTTCATGGAGCTTATCAGGCTCAAATCCCAAATCCCCAAGAAGTTTAATTTTGTGATGCCCTTTTTATTGCTGTTGTTTTTCTTTATGACACACCTAACAGCATCAATTTGGAAGAAGATAATCTCTCATGGGGATCTGATAAATTAGAGGCAGTCTTTGCCAAAGGTGACACAGAAAGGAAAAATTAAACAGACTTAAACATTTTATACAGGAATAGATATGTCTCATGTGAAGGATTGAACATGATAGACTTGGTCTTACCTGGCTCTGTGTAAAGCCTAGAGTAACACAGATTAATTTTGTCTCAGTTTCCTCAGTAAAATTGGAGTAATAAATTACTTATGTACTTAATGTTTTTTAATTAAAATAACAGAGTTAAAGTGCTTAGAAAATTGAAAATTACCTATATCATAGTTGCATGGTACCAAAATGGCAGAAAATGATGTATTGCACAATTTAATAAATCCATATCAGCCTCCAAGATAATAGTTTATAAGACTTACCAACTAATTGCTTCCTTTGTGTTTTTTTAATAAAGGTAAAAAAATACATACTAATGAAACTGAATGTTGATAAATGTATTACTTGGTGTCCAGAATATAGATGAAAGGGTGAGCACACTCCTAACATCAGGTAGGCTACAAAAGACCAAATAATGTTGACATCACAGCAAGATTGGCCCAAACATAATCATCAGGCTAAGTGTGCCTGGGAGTGACTGCTGGACACCTAATCAAAATTAGGGGACACCCTTTCTCAATAAAACTTAGTACATTTTACATCATTATGTCAAATTTGGCATCAGAAAGCATTTAATTCTTTATTCGTGAGATTTCAGAAATTTCCTATGTATTGCAGATTTTAGTAGCATTTCTGGTTTCCACTAGTAAAATTCTCCTAATAATGACAACAAGAAATGTCTTCTATTTTGACAAAATATCCCAAGGGCAGAGAGTGAGGGGTGGGGTAAATATTAATTATTAATTATAAAGTCCTAGTGTCGTGGATGGCAGTGAGGCCTTTCTCAGGCCTGACACCTGCAGCCCCTTTAGCCAGCAGATCTGTAGGTAAAGGATGACGGCAAAGAAATGATCCAGAGCAGTCAGCTGAAATCCAGCTTTATTACAAGGTCCTAATCGCCAGGTTCATATTTCTCATATGGCCTTTAACTAAGCTTTATTAAGCAGCCCCCATCAGCTGCCCTGCAAGCCTCCTTCCAGTGCCTGATCTCTCTCTGGCTCCCCACAGGCAACCCCTTAATTACCAACCACAGACCCCTCCCAGCTTGGATGGGTCTCACCAACCAGGTTGAGATTAGGCAGGAGGTTGGGGGAGAAGTAACAGGGTAAATCACTCTTTTTTGAGAATTGCTTCTGTCAGGTAGTAGCTTTAGAAGTATAAACAAATATATAGATATGTATATCCATTCATATCTTAATTTTGTTTTTTTGGGTCACAGTCAGCAGTGCTCAGAGGTTACCCCTGGCTCTGCACTTAACAATCACTCCTGGCTTGGTGGGCCATATGGGATGCCAGGGATCAAACCTGCATTTGTTCTGAGTCAGCCATGAGCACAGCAAAAGCCCCATGGCTGTGCTACCATTAGGTCCCAATCAAATACATTATCTTAATACCACTTGAAGTAGAGGTGACAAATGAGATGACACCAAGTTTAGGTGATTCTTCTAAGGACACCTAATTAGTTCGCATGTTGATTATTGTCCAAATTTATTTTATTCATCAATATTCTAATAAGTTAAAATGTTTTTACATGCCAACTGAAATCTTGTAATGTATTTTAATCTATATTTGATTAAGATTTTATGCTGGGAATTAAACTCAGCATCTAGTAAGCATGTACTTTACCTCCTTGGTCTTTTCTGCTGATCTTTATTGTTTTGGGCAAAAAAACAGTGAGCAAGTGAGTTTTGTAAATTTTAAGTTTTATCTTTTTCAATGAAGTCTTCAACAGTCTCACTTCTAGAAGAAAGACGGTTTTATGTACTTTCTTTGGATAATCACTGAAAATCTATCATAATAGATCATTATTTTACCTTAATTTTATGGGTAATTATTACATAAAGGTCTTTCTCCACTAGTCACCTTGTATCTCAATTGATTATTTCTTCAGGGTAGCAAAACTAGACCTTCAAGATTACCTGCCAGCTGTAAGGCAATCAGGATAGAAAATTATCTCTTACAGTGCACTCAAGACATTTGAGAATTAATCTCTCTCTCTCTCTCTCTCTCTCTCTCTCTCTCTCTCTCTCTCTCTCTCTCTCTCTCACACACACACACACACACACACACACACTGATAATACTGATGACAGTGACAAGGTCCTGGTGAAGACACATAAAATACACTGAAGATGTGAAGATGGGCTGGAGCGATAGCACAGCGGTAGTTTTTGCCTTGCATGCGGCCAATCCAGGATAGACCTTGGTTCAATTCCCAACGTCCCCAGGTCAGGAGCGATTTCTGAGTGCATAGCCAGGAGTAACCCCTGAGTGACACAGGGTATGCCCGAACATTCCTCCCCCCCCCCCAAAAAAAAAAAAAAACAAAGCAAAGAAAATATACTTAAGATGAGTTAAATAAACTCTCATGGAGAAGAGGATTTCAGAGAAATATTTAGGTTTGTGGTAAGACAATAAATACTACGCATTTCCTATGTGCTAGGCACTGTACTGGATGTATAACATTAATTAATTAATTTAATCTCCTAACATGCATGTAAGATAGATACTATCATCATTACTTCAAGGAAGAGAATATTGAGACACAGGCAGTTAAGTCATTTGCCTAGGATTATTCAACTAACAAAGTGATAGATTCATCATGAAGTCTGGACAGTTTTTCTAAAAAAATCTGCACAAATTCCACTTTCAAGCAAGATAAGCAAATCACATGGATATGAGGTAGTTCCAAGCTATGGAAAAAGCAAGAGTCTAGACCTGATAAAATATTCTCTGTGAGAAGAGATATTGGAGGAAATAAAGAGCAGAACCAGATTAAAAAATGAAGTGGGGGGGTGTACATTTAGGGCTAGACTATATTTTGTTGACAATAGAGAGCCACCAGGACAGTGAGAGAGATATATGTTACATGTGTTTTTAAGACAGTCCATATAGTCTCCACTAAAATGGAGGGAAGGCCATAGAAAAGGACCATTCTAGGCTGGCATTTAGTTAAAACTTCCAATAATTGTTCCTTTTCACCCTCCAAAAATTACTAAAGAACAAATTTTTAAGTAACTGATGAGATACAGCTGCATTGGCCTAAGTGCAGAATCCTCTAATTCTTCTATGATATACACATGTGTTTACTCAAGTCTCAGATTTAATTGGAATTAAATAAGGATCCAAGTATAATCACCCTGACAGAGGCCTGACATAAATTGGAAAGTAGTAAGAGGTCAGAGAAACATATCCTGTCTGCTCCCACTGAGAACAGATTTAAGCCTTCCCCACCTGTATGAATCTTTTACTTTCTCTACTGAAAATGCTGCTGCTTGTATTGCCAAGTAATATATATGCCTTTGGAGAGTCTATATCCACTTCCACTTTTTCTACACTTCAAAGAAAGGTCATCCAAATGCTGTATTTTGAATTTGTTTGATTTGTTATCTAAATAAAGTGATTAAAAATAATTTTTTCTGTTTTTGGCCTTCACAGAGAGCAGCTCTATTTTCCTTTTTTTCTTTTTAACATTTTTTTGTTTTTGTTAATGGGCCACACCCATTGACACTCAGGGGTTACTCCTGGCTATGCGCTCAGAAATCGCTCCTAGCCTGGGGATCATATGGGACGCTGGGGGATTGAATCACAGTCTGTCCTAGGCTAGTGCTGACAAGGCAGACACCTTACCACTTGTACCAATGCTCCGGCCCCCTCTATTTTCAATATAATTGTAAACTGAAAATATAGTTGAGATGTTTACCATTATTTTTTCAGATTTAGATTGCTACTGCATCCTTATGGAGCCTTGATTATTTATTTTTCTTTTATTATTATTATTATTATATAATTATTTTATTTAGGCATTGTGGTTACAAAATTGTTTATGGTTGAACTTCAGTTTTAGAATATACCCTTTACCAGTGCACATTTCTGGCCACCAATGTTCCCAGTTTCCCCCCTCCCCTTTCCCACCTATGTCTGCAGCAGGCATTAAATTCTCTCTCTCTCTCTCTCTCTCTCTCTCTCTCTCTCTCTCTCTCTCTCTCTCTCTCTCTCTCTCTCTCCTTTTTGACACTATTGTTTGCACTATTGCTAATGAGGTGGTACCATGCATATTACATTATCCATTTTCAGCACCAATTATTGTTCTATGTGATCAGCTCCAATTATCATTGTCACAGTGGATCATTAACTATTCTAACTGCATTCACCACTCTTTGTGGCAAACTTCCTATGATGAATTGGTCCTCCTGATCCTCATCTCTATTGTCTCTGCATATTATTACTATGCTATCTTTTATTACTTTAATTTAATTTTGTTTTTTGGGCCACACCTGGTGACACTCAGGGGTTACTCCTGGCTATGCGCTCAGAAATCAATCCTGGCTTGGGGGACCATATGAAACATCAGGGCTCAAAACCAGGTCCATCCTGGGTCAGCTGCATGCAAGTCAAATGCCCTACTGCTGTGCTAATGCTACGGCCCCATTATTTTTCTTATATCCCCAAATTAATGAGATTATCCTATATCTATTCCTCTTCCTCTGACTCATTTCACTCAACACAATAATCTCCATATCCATTTATGTATAAGCAAAAAAAAAATAATGAGAGAACTATAGGCCAACATTCCTGATGAATACAGATTCACAGATTGTCAACAAAATACTAGCAAACAGAATCCAACAGCTCATCAAAAAGGTCATACACCATGACTAAATAGGATTTATCCCAGAGATGCTAAGGTGGTTTCGTAGTTACAAGTTATTGTATATATTATGAAAAATTATATTATATCAATATAGTATTATGTGATATTTATATAAATATAATACACCATATCAATAAAAGGAAAAATAAAAATCATATGATCATATGAATAGATGCAGACAAAGTAGTTGACATGGTCCAGAACCTGTTCATGATAAAAACTCTCAACAAGATGGAAATTAAAGGAATTTTTCTCAAAAGTGTCAAGGCCATTCACCACAAGCTTCAGGAGCTTGATTATTTCTTTCTAGTCATAACTGCCTACACTCAATTTGATAACACTCTTATTGTTGTTTTATTTTATTTTTATTTATTTAAATCCCACAGATGAGTGAGACTATTGTGTCTCTCTCTCTTACTCATTTCAATTAGCATAATAGTTTCCATGTCCATACATGTATAGGAAAATTTCATGACTTCATTTTTTCTGACAGCTTCATAGTATATTATGAGGAAACTTTTAGTATATATACTTTAGAATATCAATAGTTACCCTAGGAATAATGGTTCCACATCTGGAGTCAAAAAGGTTTGTGTTCTTATTAATTAGGTATTTTATTTATATACTTAATTATAATTTAATCTTATCTGTTTGTTTTCAGACCATACTCAATGGCTTTCAGAATTTAGCCACTATACTATTGCTCCGGTCACTAATTAGAACTCTTTTAATCATAAACAGGATTTAATCCTAATGCATGATTTGTGAAAAATGGTATAAAATATAATTTCTAGTTAATATTCTTAGTTAAAAACTAACCTCTGATTTTTATATGTAAAAGATTCATGTCATTTTGAAAAGAATGAAGAAGAATACATGATTGCAAAGATGAGAGATAGACAAAATCAATTTGAGGAAGCATAGTGTTCCTTAGGTGTCCAAAAAAACTTCCATGGAATGGAAAACAGTCTATATTTAGATTAAGAATGAGTTTACTCCAAGTAGTCAGTTGTTCGAGAAGGATAAACCTGAGGAGTTCTTGGGGCACATAAGGCTTTATCCATTAGGAAGATGGTGACTTTAGTCTCTTTCACTATTTACTTACAGAGAAGGATGCACCCAACTTGATGCTTCCAAATACCTGAATAATAATTAAATCTGCATTTGCTCTGTTTTTATGCCTATTTAGAAATGTTCAGAATATAAATATTTAGGCACTCTGTTCATTATTGTTTGTCACTGGAAAATAATTGTCATCTTTGTGTCAGAAACCTGAGCCTTTGGCCTCTGCTGAGGGTTAGGGGTTTAGAAGATAGTGTCTTAATATGTCAGGATGTTGACAGGAAAAGAATATATAAAAATATATCCAACTTGTGACAATTTCCATGCAGTATCTTGGCCATCCCAGAGACTTTCTTGTGACCTGTTAAGATCAATTGCTATTCTCTGGCTTCAATCTCTTTCTTTTGATTTGTATTTCTAGACTGTCAGAAAATCTTAGAACTTAGCGATTGCAGTTTCATCTTCATTTTCAGGATATGTGTCTTCACTTCCCATTCAAGACCAGCATAGCGTTCCTCAAAACATTGTGGTACATGGATGCATCGAAAGACCAGATTGTGAAGCATAAACAAAGAATGCATGCCCCTCCTCCTCTTTCCAGGTTTGTTTTATCAATGTGTCTTCAGTGTGATGCCAGAGAACCTGTTTCTTAAGCTCCTTGGGTAATTCTGAAGAGCAATCACATTTCACAATTGTAGTTGAGATGCATAATCCTCAACCTTGGATACAAAATTGATTTGCTAGTAGAAAATATCAGTGTTTATGCTTTCCTCTGGAAATCCTAATCTCTCTTTTGGAAGTGGGATGTGGACAGAGGTATTTTTCAAACTCTCCAGTACTTGCTTTTTGTGGGTGAAACCCTGGATTGGAATCTTTAGGAATCCCCCCACCCACGCATTAATTAAAATATAAAAAGAAAAGCTCTTTCTAGTGAGTTAAGGTTGTCATAAAGACGGGCTATTGACTCAAACCAATTTTTTTCTTAAATATTATTCCAAAACCTCAGCAATGACAGTTCTCTGGGAGTGTGCTGGAAACCTAGATTCTGAGATTCCTCCTTAGACAACAAAATCAGAAGCCTTGATGTAGGAATAGAAATCTATTGTTTAACTGTTTGATTCTGATGTTCCAAGGCATTGACTGTTTCCTAATGCTTCCTAGTTATTTCCTATTTTTTTTAAGCCACCCTCCACTTTGTTCCTCTTGTTTTCTCAGCTCAAAAACTTCTCTATCTGGCATTTAAAACCTCCAGTATATCTCTCCATTTTAACCTTAGGTTTGACCTGGAGATTAGGAAGCATTTGATTGCTTACAGATTTTTAGATAGTGTATTTTCCCATTTTGCTACTGTTGGTCCTTTTGTAAAACTCTTAGAGCAAGAGTTACTCCAACATTATTATTATTGCTAAAACTGTGTTGCAATGTGTTGCAAGTCCAGAGTAAGTGAAGCACTTTGTACTAATCTTTAACTCTTCCTTCTAAGATTCTCTGTTCAACCTGAGAACAATATACTTAAACCCTAGAGACCAAGAATGTGCTCTGTGTGAGACACTGAGTTCAATACAGGTACCAGAAAACAAACAAAAATTGTTTGCTATTTTTCAGCATTAAATCCATCATGGTGTTTGCAGTATTCTTTTTTCATACTGAAAAAGGAACTGTGCATTGAAGATGACTAGAGGTTAGCTGACTGGAAGGAGTTTGGGGATGTAGAAATTTTACTTTATTTCTTAGACATTTATTTTTTGATAGATTCTGGATACATGTGCTCTCTTTGGTTACAAGTCATTGAAGTGATACTGAAGACCAATGAATTTTCTCCATGTATGCTTTACAAACGAACAAAAAATTCAAAGGGAATTGTAATCGGGAGGTTTCTAGAATTAGCTAAGAAAAGCAGTATAAATTCTCAATTAACTGCATTTTGGTTCAATATCCAGTATTCAAGTGAGGACATATCTTTCTAAGAAAACTTCTCTCTCTTTATTCATTCAAGGTGTGCATTCAGGACAGCAATATATTATTTCATTCAGGGCTGATATACTACTGTTGGTGCAGAGTGTCTACAGTGGAGACCTTAAGGGATGTTAGGGACTTCTGCTTGCAAGGCAAATATCCTACCCACTGTGCTATCACTCTGGCTCCTCCCTCTTTGAATTCTTGTTCTTAGAACAAATGTATAATATTCAGCACAGGTATACACAGAAATAGAAACAGGAATAATTTCACAAACAGTAAATGTGTCTAAAAGCCTTTTTTTATCTTAACCTAAGACTAAATGAAAAGGAGAAGTGGTACAAATCAAACAAGTAAAAGTAATATCTTTTCAACCAACATATATGCCAGTCATATACACTCAGAGTTACTGTTACACATAAATTTAAAAACAAAATAAATGCTGAATCTAGAACAAAATAAAATTGGTTAAAAATAATCAGAGGACACAGTCTCATTCCAGGTTGCAATTGAATTTATGGAGTTAACAAAGACAAAATTTTAAGGAATATATTGTTTGTTTGCCTCATTGTAAATCGACTTTTGTATATACTATGTTAAGTTATATAAAGTATTAGAAATCTCAAAACTTGAGAAGGTAGAGTGGCAGCAGGAATCAAGTACTTTATAAAAACTGTTTAAAACACATACCTCCTACCTTTCTTTTATCCTTTCATAGTCAATTAGAAATCAAAATAAGGGCCCGGAGAGATAGCACAGCGGCATTTGCCGTGCAAGCAGCCGATCCAGGACCAAAAAGTGGTTGGTTCGAATCCCGGTGTCCCATATGGTCCCCCGTGCCTGCCAGGAGCTATTTCTGAGCAGACAGCCAGGAGTAAGCCCTGAGCAATGCCGGGTGTGACCCAAAAACCAAAAACCAAAAAAAAAAAAAAAAAAAGAAATCAAAATAAAACTATTAGGAGATTAATTAAAGGAATAGTTCTCCAGAGGAGGTAGGGCACATGGTTGCTTACTCATCAATTTATGCCTTTCTTTAAAAAAAAAGACAACAAAATTTTGTTTAAATATGTACCTGACTTCCACTCCACAAAGAATTCTAGTCACCTAGTTCCCCTGGCCAATAAGTATCTAGACAGC